>NC_045791.1:28121669-28164169 GCF_009873245.2 Balaenoptera musculus | reverse complement strand
TTTATAACAGTGTTTTGTACTGGAGAGCACATTCCATGGGAATATTTCAAACTGGCGTGGTCCCTTCTCCTAGCATTAATTAATCTTGCATCCCCAAGTGATAACATTATTCCCATTTTTAAATTGGGAAATTAAGGCTTGTGCATTTCAGTGACACATATCCAAATTCAGAAGAAAATCTCTGTTTGAATTTGCTTTGCCTTGTTGTACCTATCATGAGACTCCCATTATTAAATGAGAACTTGAACCTTGATTTAGTCCTATGATCTTTATCCATCCAAGTGCAAAGGGAACAAGTTAGCTGTGATAAAGAAGGGGTATCAAGGATAGATCTTCCCTGGAAAAACACATTGCTGAATAAAAATCCTTGAAGAAGAGCTGCATCCTGTTTTTAGTAGCACAGTACCTGGAAATCAAACTCTGGGGGCAAGGGGGAGGAATAAAAGGCTAGGGTTCAGATGAAGAGTCTTAGGATGTCCCCCAACATTTACCACACATAAAGACATTCTAAGAAAGCAACTAGACCATAACCCAGTGGCTCAAATGTAAATGTTCTCCAAGCATCTAAGAGATTTAGGAAACCAAATGACTCATAAAATTCCAAGGTCTTCTTTTAAACTTTAAGCCATATTACCAGAAGAGACATTTTTAAAATGAGGTTACGTGTCTATCTCACATATTAGCTGAAGGATGAATCGTACTCTCTCCCACCATGGGACTCCTACTTGATACTTTTGCAAATGAAATTTTAAGTGAAGGACCAACACCAAAACTGTGACTGGCACACATTCAGATCTTCTCGTTTCACTTAGAGCTACCACATAGCTCATCATCAGACAAGACACTGGAGCCATGGTCCCGTCTTTATTATTATTTCAGTGGTTATGAGTGTTTCATGCTCCACAAACTGCAGTCACGCATGCAATTTCGTAGGCTTCTTGTGGCAACCTCATAGACAGGGAGCACGTTACCATTATTTTTTCCCATTTATACCAAGTTTCCTTGGATGATAGGCCAAGGCCACACAGCTGGTTACGTATTGGGACTGGGACAAGAAGACAGGTCTTCAAGCTCGTAATTCTGGGAACTGCCTCTTTATCTCTATTGTTTCCAAACTATTGTGCGGAACATGGGTGTATTGTTAGATTCTGGTAATTGATCAAATTGGTAGGCTTCTATAACTCAAATTAAAGGGATCCATGAAAGTAACAATCATCAAAACAATTTAAAATTAAGCAACAATCTTCATTTGGGGGCATAAAACCCCCCAAAGTCCCAGGGATTTCCATTCCTTTACTCTGATCATGTGGAGTTTAAATTTAGATTGCATTCTTCACTGGGAATGTGTATTATCATGTATATGTCCATGTGGCTGTTACCTGCCCGAAGATGTGCTTTCAGCCTCCAGCTTTGCCACTAAGTGGCTGCAGGACCTTACATGAGTCATTTGACCTCATTGTACCTGTATTACCTCCTTTGTCAAATGTCCAGGGTTGACTTCGTGTCCTTCTAGCACTACAGTTTTACAATGCTCTGTCTCCAAATAGATAGTAAGCTTCCTGAGGTGAGACTAGCACATCCCTGTGTCCTCTGGACTCAACACATTGCAGGTATTAAATAAATGTTTGATGATGTCATCGAAAGACTTATTGGCAGACTTAGCTTGAGTGGAGTTATAGAAAATCATTGTTGACCACCTTATTAACAATTAACTGTCTATAATCTGCATATGTAATTTTCCTTTACATCAATAAAACGTCTGCTTCTGGTGAAGGTGAAGTATTGCCCCTTAATATCAGTTCTTTTGCATGTTATTACATTAGCAACTGATATCTTATTTGTACTGTAACTGACGGAATAATGTAGAGAAAGCATATAAGTATGAAAAGGGGTTAGTTAGGTAACATTGTATAGGGCATCTTCCAAACAACAGTTCTGGTATTTCAAATGTCAAGCTAATTATCGGCAATGTTTAAATGCTGTGATAGGCCATTTTTTGCAAATGCTGAAATTTTCCGTCAGGTATGGACATTATAAAAATGTCACGTTTTGCTACTATTCTGTTACATGTCACCAGAAAACAAAATCTGAAAAAAAGTTAGATCAATAGACAGTAAAGAGAAACCATTATTTGTTTTGCATATGATTGTAAAATTAATTGGTCTGGTGATAAAATTTAGAGTATTGTTTACTTAGAAGGAAGAATAGGGAGGATTTAATATAATGCAATCTGGTGAGGTAAAAATAATGCTTACTGTACATAAACTATGAAGCCTTTTAAAATATAGGCTTTTAGTAATGCACATTCAGATATAACTTTCCAGGCCCATTTGCTATAAAGCAAATTTAAGTATCAGCTTTATACCCTTTGGTAACCCCGTATTACACATACAGTTTTAGAGAAAATGAAACTTTAATATGATTCCACATAAAATGGTGAACCATGCCAATAATTCATATGCACTTCATATGCAAATAGTTTTATCCATC
The DNA here is from genome assembly GCF_009873245.2 of Balaenoptera musculus. Taxonomy (NCBI): domain Eukaryota; kingdom Metazoa; phylum Chordata; class Mammalia; order Artiodactyla; family Balaenopteridae; genus Balaenoptera; species Balaenoptera musculus. The sequence goes on along the minus strand of NC_045791.1, from coordinate 28,161,679 downwards.
AATTATTATGTAAACATGGTATCACATGGCAAATTTCCCTGTAATACAGTACAGTACCTGTGTATAATTATGGGTGCATTTTGCCAATGCAACTGTTACACAGAATTGTAATTAATTCCTCTGAAGATTACTGGGAGAGTTTTGGATACTGATGCTGTTTTTGGACATTTATTACTGCTCTTTAGTTGGCTTTTTGCTGTGCCTCAGAGACAGATGTAAAATTAGTGTCTATTTTGAGCCAGCAAACAGTACATCTTTCCTCTTGTTTATTGAATTGCAGAAAGGAATTCTTTGGGCTCCCACTTCTTTGTGGTTTTGAAGTAACCGTCTGTTTTTCTGCCAGCCATGTAGCTCTAATACATGTATAAAATTTTGCTGAGACTCATGCAAGGGGTGGCTTATTTGACCTAATGTAAGGACCGAGTAGAACTTTGCTACATGTTTAGGTGGTTCTGTGCTTTTGAATGTCGAATAAAAAATATGTATCATAAGTTTAAAAATTGACACAGAACTAATATATTCTGACCGATGACCCTCATTTAAAACCAGTATACGTTGGTTATTATACAAAATGGAATCTCTTCTTTGCAAAGACAAAGCTACATTATTAAGATCCCTTATGCCAATGGGGATGATGGTGGGCAAAAAAATGAAAACAGGAACAAATAGGAAAATGAGCTTATTTTATTTCCTAATGCAAATGGAGGTAAACCCATCATGTCCTGGCCATTCTATAGTAAGAATATTTTGTGGTGAAAATTTCCCCAGTGCTTACACTTGGCAAATCCACTGACTAGACTTGAGAGAAACATTTAAAGGAAAATCCTGGGCATTTAGAAGCAGGGAGATGAGGTGGGGAGCAGGAAAGTGCCATGTCCGTATTAACGGATTTAATTTTGATTGTCAGAAGGTCAACCAGAAAGAACAGAATGAAATTATCTACTCTGAGTTCAGATACAGAAACTTTGTTATGAATTGTTTTACCTGGATTTTTTAAAAGTGGGGGTAAGATACCAACATAATGGTTCTGGGAAGCCATCCAATGGGAATGGACACCCTAGTTAACACACTCTGGAAAAGATGGCACACTGCTTCTGTAAGTGAACTTGACAGCAGTTATTTATTTAGTTTAAAAGTATTTACTACTATTTGTGAGCGAGAACCCTAAAGGTTGTGAAGTATTGTTGCCCTGTGAAGGTGATGGATGCTGTACTCCTGACCCTATATGGTGAGACATGACTTCATTGCTTGTTTAGATTGTTCTGATATTTGGGACTCCTCAAGGGCTGTTCATAAATCATTTATCTCTCTTCTTTTTTTTTTTCCACAAGAAAATATTTCAATTGTATTGCTGCAGGAACACTCACGTGTCACACGGGATATTGTGGTCCATGCAGAAAAAGACCTTAAAAGGCATGGTTGTTTTTCCAGGATAAAGGCCTTTTAATGCCTGTCCAGCCTTAGATAATTTTATTCACTCCTTCTGGACCTTTCTTTATTCCTCCTGTGCCCAGAGATCAGTTTTTAGGAGGTGGGTTGAAAGCTTCCCAGGCCTCCGGAGCTTTTGTTATAACCCCACCACTCTCACCAGCCCCCCACCTCCGCCCCGAAGTCAGCGTTCAGAACATTTGTAAAGAATCTTCTGCTTGTTGCTAAGAAATGGTTAAATCTCAGTCACCAGGAAAAAAAAAAAAAAAGCACATTATTGATTGTACTAAGGTATATCTGGACCACACAGCTAGAGCAGAGATGTTAGAATATCTCTCTTTTTGTAGATCTGAGGGCATTACCCAGCCTGAACTTGCCTAAGCCCTTGTGGTCACACCTCTTGAAAAGGTTTTGTTTCCCCCGTCAATTGGTATTCAAACCAGGTCAGCAGATTCTGTTTGCCCGGCTCCGCTGCCGTTTTCATTTTAATTTGCACCTGTTGTGCAGTTGTTCCGAAGGCAAGTGCAGACCCGCGGATTATACAAAGATCATATTATGAGCAGATATGCACGGTGTAATCTTTTTGTCCCCAGCCTCACATGACAGAAAAAATCTCTCTCTTTTTGTTCCTTTTTTACTCCCTGGGAACCTGTCAAAGCAAACAGATATGACTGACTAAAATTTGTAACTAGACATGTTTCCAGAATTCTCCAAAAGCATTATGAACCTGACTCACAATCCTTTTCATTTTTTTCCTCCTTTTCTGCCACTTTTGTATAATCCGATAGCTGGCAAGAGCCACTTGAGATAGCTCAGTTGATAACTTAGCAGAGGATTGCTTTATTAGGCGCAGAGAAATCAAAATGAACCTGAAAATTGTTTGTGCTTTTTTTTTCCACGGTCTCCTTTTTATTTTCTTTCTTTCTTTCTCTCTCCCTCTTGTTCCCATGATGTCATGGTTCTAACTTGTTTTTTTGTGTGTGTTTCTGGAGAGTTGGGTTAACAGTTCTTGGCAATGCTGTGTGTGCGTAACGGCTGGTGTGTTTCTCTAGCTGAGCTAATGCCCCGTGTTTATTACTCTAATCTTTCTTGTCTGGTGGTAAAGTGGACAATTTATGTACTAGCATGTAGGCCGAGAGCCTGTGAGGGCTGACTAATTCAGAAACAGCCACCTTCAATTGAGTTCACAGACCTTATTTACAGGCTGTCTATTTTAAGAAAAGCTACTGAGCATTGCTGGGGCTGAGGGCTGCAAAAGCAGCCCGCCGGTTCTCGTGAGTTATTTTAACATTTGTGTTGGTCTTGCCTGTGTCACTTTGAAATCTTCTGTAATTATGGCGCTATGAAGACATCTCAATAGTAGTATTAATGGCCCAGAAGATATGGCTTTTCCTCATTTTCTGCTTAAAAGATTGGGATATAAATGGCCTTAGCACATGATGGTTGACGTAGAAGCAACAGTGAACCTTTCAGATTGAGCAGGTTTGTGTACGTGTTCATGTATTTGAGTAAATAGATGGACGTTTTGTGTGTGTGTGTGTGTGTGTGTGCGCGCGCACGCGTCTACCATTTCTAGGAATAAAACCACAGCTAATATAGTGAAGGCATGTCATATTTATAGTACAACATTTCATAGTAAACACTCCATGTCACTAAACTAATAAAATTGTCAATTGCAGATCTATTTTATAAGTTTGTGTGGAGTGTCAAAAGTGCGTATTGCAATATGTCTCCACGTATATAGGCATATTTTTGAGTATATGCGCTTCTGTGGCTTTTGAAATTTTCCCATCTTTTTAGCAAAAAACTATTTAAAATCAGAAAGAGTACCCAGGTATAACTGAATAAGAATAAAAATGCTAAAGCATGAAAGATATTCATTATATTTTCCCGACATGGTTGAGTAATTAAGTTACGAAAATACCAATTATTTTCCATTCAACTAAACAATCAGGGAGTGACTGATATTTTTCAACAGAGTGTTTAGAGTGTGTGTGTCCTGTGCTTTCTCTTCAGTGGTGAATTATGACAATGTAGTGGACACGGGTTCCGAAACCGACGAGGAGGACAAGCTTCAGATTGCTGAGGAGGACGGGATTGCTAACCCTCTGGACCAAGAGAGGAGTCCAGCTAGCGTGCCCAACCATGAGTCCTCCCCTCACGGGAGCCAGGCTCTACTGCCAAGAGAGGAGGAGGAAGATGAGATAAGAGAGGGTGGAGTGGAACATACCTGGCACAACAACGACATTCTCCCAGCCTCTGTAGATGGTCCAGGTAAGTGTCTAAAACAACTTGGCCCCTTCCTGTGCCATCTACCTAGTGGAGCGTCCACAACCAAATCGTTAAAATATTTCTTTCCAGAGCCCTCGCAGAATAGAGATACCAAAGCTGGTGACAGATTATGAAGTGATAGTCGTGTTATCACATTACCGCACTACTGACATCTTAGGAAGGGATTATGTTTCCGTCTGGACGCAAGTTGAACATGAACTACATTTTAAACACACAACGTGAAGGATTTGCACCACATGTACAATGTGCCAATTATACAACACCATCAAGAGCTATCCTCTCAGGGTGGAAACTGGAAGCAAACGTAAAAGCTCACAACTAATATGTATTTGAAAGTTTTGTGTAGTGATACAAACCAAATAACTGTCAGTTTAACAGTAGTTGCAGTGTCTGTCTGACACCTCCTATTGTAATTCAACCATCTAATCATTCCCTTTTGTTAAGTGTGAATGTGATTTCACACTTCTACCTGGTCAGGTAGCTTTCTTTCTTATTATTTAACAGCTAAGTACTTGATAATGATGCTTGCTGTTTGGTGGGAATCTCTGGGGAAGTAGAAATGGTCCAAGGCCAATTCTAATAAAAATAAGGTGAATTATATTCAAACTAAAACTTCAGATGCCACTGTGAAAATGGAAATGTCATGGTCTAAAATTCACTTAGGATGAAACATCACCAAGGTATGAAATGATTAACAAACTAAAGGAGAATTAATCATATCCCCCTAAACTCCCTCTGCTGATCTCTGCTTGGTAAGGTGGCCTGTAAAATTTTTTTTAATGACTCTTCTAATTCAAACCTTCATGTCTCCTTAATCTCTGTTCCAAGACCCAGTGAGCGCTATCATGATTTACTCCACCTTATGTTTTTTTTCCTCACGATATATATAACAATAGCAGTTTTATAAATAGGTGAAGTGGGTGGGAAGGAAATAAGTAAGCACAAGAGTCTACCTGTATGCTATTGTGATGTCGCAGACTATAAAACATCGAACATAGGCAGAGTAATTGTTTGGTATACTGGAAGGAGGATAATAAAAGTACTTCTACTACTAAAGAAAATTAAATGTGACAAAAAGAGAAAAGAAGACTGATGGCAGTTTGAGTGTAGTGTATTTGTTTTTCGTTTTCCTAACATACCGTGCCAAGTTTTGTACTCTTTCTGTTTCCAATTTTGCTTTCGGTGAAGGTTTCTTGAATCTCAGCAATCCCACACATAAACATTTATCGTTATATCCATTAAGACTTAAGGTTTTAGATTTTCAACTATGAGGGAGAACTCAGCCAAAGATGCTTGAAAGATAAATACGTTTAATTAGGGGCAGAGGATGATCATTAAAGGAAGTCTGACTGCTGCAGAAGTCATTAACAATCTTAAATGAAATTTTTATTTTTATGATAGCCATTTACATGTATAATAAGAGCCAATGATTCTTGGGAGCAGTGTGACAGAAACAGAGTGTGGCGAGAACTCATGTAAGACATACTATTTAAATGAGCTGGTGTTAGCTATTCATATTTGTTAATGAACTAGATATGCAGGGCTATAAGAATGAATGTTCTGATGCTTTAAATTTTAATATCTAGAAATCAAGGGTAAGGATCAATTACTAGAATTTCCACCCTTAAAGGAATAATTATTAATGATATAACAAATGTAGAGCTCCAAACTTCTGAAAAAAAAAAGTTTAATTTAAAAAAATTAAGATCAGGAATTGAAAAACAGCCAAAACAGCCATGTCAAGCTGTAGTAGTCTGTGATCATGGCAGCTTTTTGTGTTGGTCATGGATCATAATTCTAAATGTTTTAATATACAATAATCCATATGAATGCATTACAGACCCTGTTATCACCTGTAGTTAATGGTGCCTGTGATACAAATGAACAGGCTGTTCTTTGCTCTTACCTTTATGGTAAATAAACTAGCATTCTGGAGTCACAATAATTAAATAAAATGTAAATCCCTAATCTCATTTGGCTATTTGGACCAAGAAAGTTACCCAGCTATTACCTGTCTGGTTCTAATGATTAGTAATGATTTATTGTTCTTTTTTTTTTATTGTTCCAAAAGTGCTCTGATGTGGTGCCTTGATGTCTAATGAAAAGAAATTGGTCTTAAAAAGCTACTCATTGTTTATCCTGACTCTTAGATAACACATTTTTCTTCTGATAAAATATTTTTCTTATTTATTGTTCAAAACATACAATATAGACAATAATTCTAATTCTGGTGCTGTTTTATTTAGTAGTGTTTTATCCCTGGTGCCTGGCAGTCTACCATCATACCTCAGCACATAGCTTTACTCTGAGATAAGCCCCCTCTCTTTCGCTCTCTCTCCCATGCTTTCTGTAGTTTGTCTGCAGGATGCAGGTTTTCCACTGAAGAGTGCAGTGGAGTTCTTACTGTGCCTTTCCGGTTCCAGCACAATCAAAGTTTTGTGTTTAGAATTGTCCTTGACATTCTTTCGTCCCACAATGGGGTGGACACAGTGTGCTGGAAACCATGACATCATTATCATTGACACAGACTTAAATAAATCACCTGCATCTTGGCCTCTTTCTGCTTATTCAAGGATTCTTCATCTTGAGGAAGAAAGTGCTCTTTATTTTTATAAACCTTCATCCCAAGGGTGACTGGAAAACGCAAACTTTTACAAGTGTTTTAAAAACAAATATACTATGTGGTTTTAGACACAGTATGCTGAGTCAGAGGTGTCTTGGGAAAAAATGTTTAAGGTTAGGCGTGAGGCAGAAAGACAGCCAGGATTGCCTTTAGTTCAGGGGGGGATACTCCTAACCCACATTATGATGTCCTTCTGAATATGGATTCATGTGAAACTTAATTAAATAGGCATATGCATAGTGTTTCAAATACATACCTGAGCTTGATGTTCAAAAAAGAAAAAGCTTGATGTTCAGTAAATTGAAGCAAAGTACATTCTGGGTAAAAGTGACACCATCTCAGTTGCACAATCTTTGGTAAAAGAGGGTTATAGCTAAAGTATTACTACAGAATGCAGGACACACTAAGTGCCAACTACACATGTGAATACGCAGCATTTAATAATTTGGGAAGCAACCACCTCCTGTAACTTCTCTGTACGTTTTCATAAGAAAATGACAATGAGGAAGGAAGTGCAGCAGAAATCTTGAACATTACCACTATTATGCAAAAAAAAAAAAAATGCTGTTAACTGTTTTCCCCTCAGTGACTTGATCTCTCAGATGGAAAACTTATGATTCTTCTGACTCTTGGCTACCAGAAATCACATGAGAGGAGCGAGGAAGAAAGACACAAAAGTTATATTTATATCTAGTACTGAACTTCTCAGAAATACCTTAATTTAATTCCTTGCAGAGACTAATAAAAATATCAGATGAGGGAACCTTTTAACCAATCCATTATTATAATTGACAATACAGTATTGCTGTATATTGAACTCCTAAATGTTTTATGCAAAATGTCCCTGTGAAAATATTCCTTAAATAAGGGAGAAGTCCAGGGCCAAGAATGAATTTAAAGTGGTCGTAGAATTTAAACAAATACCATTCAAATTATCTGACTAGTATTATGCCCAGTGGCATTAAATTAGCATCTATTTATATCTGTGTACTTTACCTTAAGAGGCTCATAATTTTTCAGTTCTGATGCCATAAACAGATATGCTGCAGGATACTACTTGAAAAACATATATTTTAATTTTGTTGTAACATTTGCTAGAATCTGTTTTTCTACCAAATAATTATAACTAGAATGTGATAAGCAAAAATGGTCAGGATAAATTTGGGAATTCACAGAGTCCTATTTATAAAGTTTCTCTTGTTTTAAACAAAATGATTATCACAGAGAGATATTCATCCTGGATCATGTTTGGTTCTCATTAGTATTGTTATTGTAAAAATAAAAACTTTAAAAGTCCATGTTTAATTTACTTTCTTGCAGGATTTTTAACTGTCAGCTGTCCTTCTCTGCCTTCACATATTCTACAATTTGGTAGGCAGAAAACTTGAGAGTTCTCCTACTTTCCAGACTCTTCCCATTTTAAAATATTACAATTTTAGAAGATGACCTTTTATCATTTATAGATCTTCAACTTCAGTGTTACATATTTTCATCTTCATCAGAACACTGAGCTGTTCTTATAGCTATGTTTTTCCTCAGAAAATGGCTATGACTCCCTACTGGGGAATTAACGGTAAGGAAGAAAGATATTTATGGAGTGGTAGGAAAAGGAATACGGAAAATATGTTTTAGAAGTTTATATAAAACAGTGAAACAGGTGTTTTCAGTACCTCTGGGATGCTTGTTTTATAAACTGGGCATTTCAAGTTTTGGTATGTAGAATTAGGTTCTTTAAAATTTCGCTTGCATAGATTAGCACCATCATAGCTACTCCAAGGAGGGAAAAAAAGCATGGAAATAAAATAAGAAATTCTGACTTCTCTCTGATAATCCAGTGTTACCAGAGGCATAGCAGCCAGCCTGCCTCTTCGTCAGTACAAATACTTAGTTGCTTTTGACTCTTATTGAAAAAATAATATCTTCCCCCCTGTTTGTCACTAGAACTGCCACTAGAAGAAAAGCCTTTCGTTTGCCCCAAATAAGCACCTCTGTTTTTCACAGCTTGCAGTAATGCTTAAAGTAAATAAGTTCTTGTGCAGCTAGCACTATTGGATTCATTCAGTTGCCTGAACAAAGCTATTGTTTAGAGGTTTACAACAAGCCTTTTCTGTTTCCTTTAAAAGAATCTTCCTTGTTCCTGTGGTAGGCATGCTTAGTATAGTAAGCCTTTCTACAATTTTCAAATGCTAAAGATAATCTTCCCCCACAGAAGAAATGAAGGAAGACTATGACACTATGGGGCCGGAAGCCACGATCCAGACCACAGTTAACAATGGTACAGGTAAGTAAGTTTACCACGCCAAGGTCATGTTTGTCCTGCGTCATGTGGATTTAGTGAGTCAGGGACAGAAACACTGACCCATCCATTTGTATGTCAGTGATTTAACAATTAAGTCAGACTTTACAAGTCTCTTGTTTTGTTTCAAATCAGAATTCTCTGTTTTGGTATTTTATTCAGCAAATATATCTTTTATTCTTAAACCCTAATTTGCCTGTGAAAGTTAAGAAAACTGAACTGGATTTTTAAAACCATCTTTTCAAAGCCTGAGTTGGGCAAATTTCTGGTAGTAATTTTTATTTTAAAAGACTGCATAAGTATAATTTGAAAATTGTAATATAATATGCCTCTTCCAGTCACCACTTGATATTAGTCATTGAGATTCAAATGATATGGTGTAATTTAGATTGTAAAATGTTTCTTCAGAAAGACAAACCAAAATTCTGTGAACATTCCTCATAAAAACTGATCATCTGAGTTCCTTTTTATCCTATCTTCATTTTATTTCTCAGTACCTTCTAGTTCCTCTAAATAATATTTTCCAGGCAAAAGTTTCATAAAGAATAGACAATTTCACTTCTTTTTAATGAAGGTAAAAAATTGCAGTAGGAAGGTAGTAAGTGGTGCTTTGTTTTATTCTGCTACTGCTGTAGAATGGAGTTTCAGGACAATTGTGACCTTCCATGTTCTTTCCCAAAAACTGAACAGCATCTCCTCTCACACCCTCTCACGTCACTAGTGCAAATTTACACTGACTATGTTTATCTCTCTTTTCCTGGATAAGGCTAAGTATTTTTGGTGTTCCAAACAATCCTTCATACCACCATCAAAAATATTACCATAGTGCCCAGTATAATGTTAATTCCTAAAGCAAAAGCCAAAAAAAAAAAAAAAAAAATCACATGACTATTTCCACTCAACTCACCAACGAAAACTAGTCGCAGTTTTATGAAGTTTTAGAAATGTAAATAATTAAGATGATATTCATATCTCCCTTATGTCGAAACACATCACAATAGACTGTTCATGCTGTGTTTCTATTTAGAATGCTCTTATTAATAACTCACCACGCACTAATTTACATTCTTGGATATAAAATAAGAGAAATAATTAAAAAACTATTGTAAATTTTCCTTCATTTGAATACTGTCAATTTAAGGTACAAAAATGAAACTGTACAATATGGGATTATGGAAAAGGTATAGAATTAGGAACCTATAATCCTGGTTTTTAGCTACAGCTCTGGCAATAACTAGATTGCAACCTTGGGCAAGTCAATTGCCCGTCTTGGCACTCAGTTTCCACATCTGAAAAATGAATAGATTGCACTAGTTGCTTGTTAAGAATATTTCTAGTTTTAATATTCTATGTTGTAGGGGTACCATCACTGTGTAAAATAGAAACAAGATAAAATAACTTCTTATAAAAACACAATAATAAAGGGATACTACAAATTAGATATTTTCTGTAATGTCCCAACTCATAGGATCAAAAATGGCTTCATGTTCCTTTTAAAGACAATTGTTAAATTTCAACCTCAAGCATAAATAAATAAACTCTAATTTCATTAACTTTATAGGCATTTAAAGTGTCACTATTCCACAGAGTGACAATTTACTAGCTGTTTTATACACTTAAGGTCTAAAGTGGGGTTAATAAAAATGGTTCCTATTCAGAAGATTTAAAAATCAATTTCGAATGTTCCTTCACATAGCCTTAAGATTTGCCTTTTCCCATACTATTTACTATTCCTTATAGTTCATATGTATTCAGTCAATAAATAGATCAGTAAGTATTCATTGAGTGTCTTCTGTCTATTCACTTTTGTGTGCACATGTTCTGGAAGATGGGCCAGGAAATCTTAGACATGGCTATTATTTAATTTGGAAGATGAGACCAACACACAAGAAAAAATAATAAACAATAAGTGAAAATGTGTGATAAATATGCAACAAATAGTAGGAACTATAATTATTTCAAATTACAGAAATATGAGAGATCCTATGGGGTGAATATTCAGAAAAGGCTTCATGAAGGAGGTGAAATTTGAACTAAGTTCCTTTTCAGTAGTCATGAAGAAGTGAGGAAGGTCCTTCTAGAAGAACAGGAGTGTGTAAGCCAAGGAAAGAAATTGTAGTATCTATTCAGAGGATAGCAAGTAAAAGGATTTGGCTGAATCAGGGGGTCCTAGGAGGCAATTCATGGGAAATGAAGCTGGACATGTAAGTTAAATGTAAATGGAGAATGTAAAGCAACAAACCAAAGAGTTTGGGGCATGTTATACTACCGTGATTTCTGTGAAGAAAAACTAGACTTTGAGAGACCAACTGGAAGTCATTGTAGTTATTCAGGTGTGAAGTGACAAAAAGCCTGTCCTCGGGTGGCGACAGTGGTGAAATTAGTAACATGACTTCTTAACAACCAATTGATTCTCTGGGTGATGGAATCAAAATGGCTTCAGGATTACACATCTGCATGTTTAGAACATGGCAAATACTTGCTATTTCTAGATAAACAGAAAAAGGATCCAATTTTGAGAAGACCTTGAGCTTGTCTTTAGACAAGTATTTTCATATAAAAGTTATATAAATGTGTGTGCGTGTGTGTGTGTGTGTATATATATATATATATATATATATATATATGTATATGAATGTTCATTGGAAATGAGGAATGGAAACCCAGGAAGTCAGGGCTAGAGATAAAGATTTGAGAGTCATGCAAATATATTCAGATGGTATTTAACATCATGGGACTAAGACATATACAATAAATATACTGAAACATATAGAAAGCTGAGGCCAGGGCTTCTGGTGAGTAAGGAGAAAAATCAAATTCATTAAAAGAAAAAAGATTAAGAGACAGAAAAAAATTAAATATCCAGGAGACAAAGAAAGTTTCAAAAGTAGACAATGGTCAATTGAATCAAAAGATTCAAATAACTACGACTGAAAGAATGCTGAGCAAATACATTGGACTTGGTAATTAGGAATTTACTGGTGACCCTCAGCTTAGAACTCTGGCCTTTTAGAGAATAACACATATTTCTTCCCAACCATAAGTTTACTGCTTCTTATCCCTAGCATCTTTTTGGATGCTAAAAACATGTGGAATTGAAATAAGACATCTTTAATGGTTGAAGTTGCTTATTAATGGAGTATCTCTTTCTCCCCACATAGGTCCTACTGATCAAGGTCAAGCTATTGGCTGACCTTCCTCTCCAGCCATCCAAACCTATAGTGATATCTTCCTCCAATGAACTCTTATAGAACAAATCAGCTGACCTTGCTGTAGATGCTATAGTGTGTTGTAACTTAATGTATTGTCTTTTCCAAATTAGATCGCAAACTCTGAGAACACAGATGGGTTTTAGGCTACCACATTGTCTATGAGAGTGCCTTAAAATTAATAGGGTCTCAGCAAATATGTTTTTATTAGTGAATGAATATGGAATTCTTTAATATCAGATACATTTTTCTTTCTTTTTTTAAAATTTTATTTATTTATTTATTTATAGCTGTGTTGGGTCTTCGTTTCTGTGCGAGGGCTTTCTCTAGTTGCGGTGAGCGGGGACCACTCTTCATTGCGGTGCGCGGGCCTCTCACTATCGCGGCCTCTCTTGCTGCGGAGCACAGGCTCCAGACGCGCAGGCTCAGCAATTGTGGCTCACGGGCCTAGTCGCTCCGCGGCATGTGGGATCTTCCCAGACCAGGGCTCGAACCCGTGTCCCCTGCATTGGCAGGCAGATTTTCAACCACTGCGCCACCAGGGAAGCCCCCATTTTTCTTTTTTAATCAAAGCCGAACAAACACATTGGAATAGATAATTTTTAAACAGGTTAAGCATATTTTCTGATAAAAAGTGTTGTTATTAACTGGAATAAGTTGTCAGGGGAAGACAAAGAAAATGTCTGTATTATTTCTGAATATTCAACACACAAATTTCATTCCTAACTGAAAGTAAGGAAAAGACCTCTAAATTTCCTACTCAAGTCTACAAATCTATTACATAGTAGAATTTAACCAAGTTCATATCAATGGATAGAGTAGTCTTTTAGAGTCTAAAAGTATCTCCTTCCTAGTATATTCTGCTGAGTTAAAATGTGTAGAAGAAACCACTCATTCTTTCTTATCCTGACAGCATCATACACCTTCCTAAAGGCTATCTCTACCAGGAAGCCATCTGACAGTCTCCCACTCAAGATTAACCACTCATTCTTTTGAGGGTCATTCTCTCTCATATTATAATTAGTCACCTGCAGGTATGTTTCTCTCCACTAGATTGTAAGCTACTTGAGGGCAGGAATGATATGGGATTTTGGTCACTTTCTCACCACAGACCCTAGAATGGCCCTGAGTCAGAAAGAGTTTTTGAAAATGAGAGACAAACAGCACTTGAACTTTCCTTTCACATTTCTGGGTTGACATTCTTTTGACAGCTGACCTGAAATAATCAATCAGACATTTTCGTCTCCCATTATTCCAGTCCCCCAAATGAGAAAGACTCAGTTACATTTGACTGGTCTCTAGCCTTCATGTCCTCCTCTATTTAGTCTGTCCACATTCTTCCTATAACCCTTTTCTCATGGTCCAAATTCCCTTCTTAGAATCTTTAATTGTCCCTCAGTACCTATAAGACAAAATCCACATTCTTTAGACAGGTATTGAGTGCCATCCATTTCATACCAACAGTGTTGCATTCTTGTCAGACCAAATCCCTTGGTAATATCAAAAAAGAATCACATTTATACCAACCTCTGAATCTCTGCCCATGCTATCCCTTGAGACCCTAATCTCTCACTCCCTTTCCTCCAATTATCCAAATTCTACCCACCTTTCTGTTCTTCAAGGCTAGCTCACCTCCCATTTCCTTAATGTGGTCATCCTTGAACACCCCCAAACCACATATATCTCTTCCTTGTCTGAAATCCCACAGCCCTCAGGTGCACACCACTAATTTTAGCATGTTGAATTGTTCCTCTTTATGTTGTTTGCACATATTTCACCTAGTTAATTTCATGGAGACAAGCAGTTTCTTGAGCTATGAAATGGGGGTAAATTAGTATGACCTTAGTATGTGCCCCCAAAATATTTGCTTTAATAAAAGGGCTAGTCCCTGTTTGCCTCATAGTGCCCAGTACAGCAGTGAACACACATGGTATGCATTATGACTGGTAAAATGAATGAATGAATGAGTGAATGAATGAATGAACAAATATTAGGTGGAGAAGAAATGGACTCTGAGAAAGGAAGTCACAATAGGTGAAAACGTTCCCTGTGAAGGGGATTAAGTCCAGTATCTTCAGAGAGTGAAACCAGGATTTAAGTCTCTGAAATCTACTTGTTAAAGGCAAAGAAAAACAGACTATCATTACTTTTTTACAGCAAAGTTAGATTAGCAGCATAGCAAAATTGATCTACAGCATATAAAGCATTGAAAACCCTGATTTATAGTAATAACTTTCTACATTGCATTTAATGTTTCTACATTGGTTTTAATGTTTTAAAATTTTTTAAATGTATGCTTTAACACGTAAAGAACACCTTTTCACAAAGAACTTTACATCTTCCAGATATTAATCAGGTTCAAAATCAGAATGAAATTATTATGTAGAATTTTTAAGAGTGTGTTTTAAAAGGTATTTTCTAAGAAGATTAGAGAAATGGAAAAACTTGGGAGCATTATAAACATGAGTTTGCCTACATGCTAGTAGTAACAAGGATCTATCTTAGGTGCACGGTGATCATTGGCATTAATGTGTTTCCACGTGCATATCAAGACCTAAATAAGCCCCTGGTGTTTTCCTCTTTGACTGTGTGAGAGTTACCTTTACTCAAACAATCTAGCACTCTTGTTTTAAAGGGCTATTAATAACCACCTGCATCTTTGCTTCCTTTGCTGGGAAGAGGAAAACACCTTACATCTAAGAACTGGGTAAGGCCAGTTGAGGTCTCAGTTCTTAATCTTATATAACACAAGAAAATTATTGTCCAAGAACTAACTGTACTGACTGTAACTAATAGTCATTAAACATGCTTCCAATATTTTAGGAATAATATATAAACGCTTTTACAGATAAAAAGGCAAAAGTTGTTTTGGGATGCTCTAGATTCTAGAGTCAGATAAACTACATTTGAATTTTGTCTCTACCAGTTACTAGTTACATGAACTTGAGTATAGAATAAGCCTTCATTCTACATCGGTAAAGTGGAAATAATGATTCCCTGTTTACAGAGTCTGACTGTAGCGATTAAATGGTATTTAATCATTTTTAAAGGACCAAGTACAATGCCTAACATATACTAGATTCTCACCCTCTCTTGGTTATTTTTCTGGTTTGTTTGCATCTGCAAGTAAGCTTACCCATTTCTATTCATTAAGAAATAAATGCATTCTGAACTATTTCCTCCCTTTGTACTGGCTCCTCATTAACTTCTCTAGAATACCAAAATACAATATTTAACAAATTTGTAATGGAAGGACTAACCAGTCGATTCTGAGAACCTTGGCCAATTAAATTCCTTTGACATCTTGGAAAACTACCCAGACAAGTTGTAGGACATATTTCTTTTCACTGCTCTGAGGTTGCATTTGAAGTTAAAATAGAAAGATTAAGAAGGAATAGCTTAGTTTTCTATCTCTCTTCATCTATATCTAGCACCTTTTTTTTAAATGTAGAAGAGGATTTAGTAGTATTTATAATGTTTGTGTATAAGGATGTTGAAAGCTGTCAAAGATTTTTCCTTCACTTGATCACTGACTAGCATCAGAAATTATATCTTTTTTTCCTTCTGTCCTGTATAACAATCAAATAAACAAATAATATTTGTCACTTGTTTACAACCACTAAGATATTTCCATTCGTTCTTTTCATAGTATTTGTTGTGTGCAGAATTGGAACTGAGGTTCAAGAAACAAAGGAAATAGAAGATATAGTCCTATCCTTAAGGAATTCAAAGTCTTATGATGCCATTAGGAAAGACAAAAATCACAATGACATGAAGGCAAAAGTTACAAATAAATAATTACAGCTTCATTAGCTATTCAGATCCATAGTCAATTTGGGAGACCCTACTAAGTACAAGGCATTTTTTTAGGCATCATGAAAGATACAGTGAACACTCACTGTCATTAATGACTTACATTCAATTGGGTAAATAAAACAATGGAAGATGAATAAGAAATGTGTGTATAACGTTTAGCGCAATTTTAGGCATAATACATGTTCAATTGTTGCTAGCTATTATTATTATTATCAGTAATGATTATAATAATACATGGATTAAGATGTTTTATTTGAAATACGGAAAGCTATGTAGTTTCAAGTGAGAAGTTTTCAGTATTGCAGAGGGTTTCTGACAGAGAGTAGTGTCAAACATTAGAGACATGAAAATAGGGAGGTGACTTAAGAGACTGCACATTTCAGAGAAGGTTTTCTCCAGGACAAAGGCTTGTTGAACATGCCTCTGTGCAAAAAGAGAGACAGCGAAAATGGCTGAAAATGTAAAAGGAGATGAGGCGAAAGATGGAGTAGATTATCAGAAGAGTTGTGAGGGAATAGCTTTGGATGGTAGCCTTGGCTGTGGGCAGAGACACATCTTTTTTAGCAATAAGATCAAAATAAGAAGGGAGAATTGTTGTAGAGAAATTTCGGTTGAATTTTAGGTAGTTGATGGAATTCACATCATTTAGGTTGCACTGTTTGAAGTAAGTAGGAAAAGATATCATCAATTGACAGTATGGGAATGGGAGTAGGGTTGGAATCTTCAGGAATGGAAATTTAGAGTAATTGCTGTGGACAATGTATGGAGATTCAATTATCATCATGAAAGAGTATCCTATTTTGATAACATAGGCAGAAACAAGGCTATACAATTATTTACGTTTCTTTAAACATTTTTTATATTCTAGGAACAGAGAAATTGGGCTGGATTTTAGTTTGGCAAGGCCAGAATGACACAAGAACAAGGGGCGGGGATGGAAGTGATTTCCAGCTTCAAGGTGAACTGAGGCAAGCAAAATCAGAATGGGTGAAATGGCCTGAGGGACTTGTCAGGGCCTGATTATCACAATGAAGTACCTGTTTCAGGGGATGCGGAACTGAATGATGGGGTGGGGCGACAGGTGACTGTCGCCTGTCGCCTTTCAGGGGCGACTCTCTGAAATCAGAGAGTGGAAGTTCCAAGTTGCGCTCAGAGAGATGGCATTGTCCCAGGGTTAGCCATACCAAGGGGTGGCTGGCCATCCCTGTTGTTGGACTAGAGAAAATTAGAGCACCACGCAGCCAGGATTCTGCACGGACTATCTTTTGAGTAATGAAATTTCCCAGAATTACAATAATGACAGCCTGGGGTAAACATATTCATGGGATAAGTGTCATTTTACTTGAGCTGTTTAGGTTGTGTCCTAAGACATGATGGTGAAAATGGATGACATAGACTTCAAAAAATTACAGATTGGAGGCTTTTTGAGGGTCAAGGTTAAGTTTACTCTTCCCCATGTTTCCCCTCGGTAGGTGCAGTGTTTAGACAGCCTCGATGGTTGATAAACAGGTTGCTTGTTGAAACAAAGCATAAATGAATAAACAAAGAAATGATGAACAAATTAACAAAATAGGCACTCTGGTTTGAAATGGGGGTATGAATGAAGGAGTTTGTTGACCCATCTGTGTGTCGCTCTGCGTGTTAAGACAGATGAAGGTGGGAATGGCTCTGCTGGAAGGGTCTGTGAGGGATGGAATATTATCAAGAGATGACACAGTTTCATTTAATCTGAAGAAGTGGAACTCATGTAGGAGGACATCATTAAGCATGTGGGGGGATAAACAAGTAATATGTGAAATGGGAAAGCAAAATGAACCGTGAATAAAGTGTTTCTTGGTCTCTAGTCCTAAATTAAGCTTAAGACATTTTTTTTATTTACTAAAAACCATAGTAGTTAGTATAAATTCTTCCTTTGCAAGATGTTTCATAAAGTTATTTTTGAATTGAGTGCCTTTTGCAACATGATTAAAATTAGGAAATATCAAAATGAGAAAAATACAATCCCTAAATATTAAATGGAAATTTTAAATAGGCATCGTAAGTGGAGCATTTGAAGAACTTCCGTGATGTTTTCCATTTTACCCCAGTAGACTTAGGTGCAGGTCACTCAGTCAAAAAATAAAACAAGTGCATAGCATTCAGAAGAGCAAGGACGTGAAAAGAAAAATAGAGAAAAAAAAGTTTAAAATATGATATTTTATTTACATTGAAGTTGGCATTTACATTGCCTTTCTCCCTATTAATTTTACGATGTTATAATGTTGTTGTTTAGAGCTACTTACAATGTCAGAGCAATCATTGCAGCATCTAGGACCTATTCAAATTATATCCAATCAGTTAGGCAAGAAGAAAAACTAAAAAGATGGGGTTGTCTCTCTCTCTGTCTTTCTCTCATATGGACTCATTATGATATAGTGTACAGAGTAACGGGTGAAGAGTCAGGATACGTGAATTCCCCATCCAGCCCTACCAGACATTATTTGTGTAATGTTCTATGAATCATTAGCTTCACTGTACCTTAGTTGTATCGTCTGTTAAGTGAGGACATTAGACTAGAAATTTTGGACTCCACCCACCCTACCCTTTCTTCTAATGAGGTTTTACTGGGAAGCGTGAACAAAGGAAACAAAAAGCATGGGCTGTGCGAGTTGCCATGAGAGGGGGAGGTTCTCCGGGCCCCTGCCTCATGATCCTAGACCCAAGGCCAGGATCCTGGGTGTGCGACCTGCAGTCACACAGGGGCCTGCACTGGAAGGGCCTTGCCCTTGGTTTGATGCTCTACTGCCGCCATTTTGCACTGAGCCTGGCAAATTGTGTAGACAGTCCTGCTTCTACCTCACAAAAGGTGTTAAGATAATCTCTGAGTATGAGCGCGATGGGAAGAGGTGGGATCAGGGATTCCCCACCTGAAGTACCACATATAAACACCAATTCTGTTCAAGTGTACAGGATCCTTTGGCAGTATCTCGGAAGCAACTGAATCCCAGGTAAAGATCTAGACCTAGATTGAAAATCTTGTTTGAGCCAGAAACACCGTGATACAAGGTATAACTCCCCCAAATTGGTAACAGGAGTGATAAGGTTAGCAGGCTAGCAGTCGGTTAAGCCTCTTTAAGCATGAATTTTGTGTGTCATATCATTAGTATAGAACAAAGTGGAGAAAAGAGTAAGAACGTTTTTGTACCTTTGTTGTCTTCTTGGTTTATAACTTCCAATTCCTCTTATTGCTCTTACATGGAGTTTAAGTTAAAATTTTTAATACAGCTAGCTTTCTTCTATGGGTAACAGAAGCCATACAAATTTTATCATAAGGTATTTCTCAGCAAGAGTTGAGTTGGATGTATAGTGTTAATCAATTGTGCAAGATCAGCTTATCAGATAATTCAGTTTGTACCTAAATACTTAACAAGGAGAGAGTACTGCTATTATAAAGCATGTCATTTTCTTCTTGTGTATAATATCAGTCACATTTTTATATGTTGGAAGAGTTTTGTCCTCCAGTCAGATCTCTCATGCATATTATCATTTTAAATTTTTTTAGTTAATTTCATACAATGAGTTTCTAAAAAGAACATATAGAAAGAGATACGTTCTGAGGAGAGAAAGACAGAAGTAGCACTTGGCAGGTTAGACAGGAGGGTCATTTTCAGACTATAATCAGTGTACACCGAGAACAGCCTGTTACTTCCTGGCGAATGAATGCTGCGGTTTTATGAGCTTTGTTTGCAGTTAGGAACAGCTATCTCCACTTCACAGCAAGAGTTCCCACAAGAAATAACTGATATCCCAAGCTTCTTGAGTGTCTCCTTCATTCATTCAGCAAATATTTAATAAGCACTGTTTTCCTTGTGATATTGTCTGTGGTTTCCAGGCACCTCCGAAATATTTTTTCTTAATCTGTGTATATGGGTCCTCCATCAGAAAACTGTGTTGCTTTGAGTTTTTAATTGAAAAGAATACAGATAAAACTCTCTAGGCCTAGCCAGTGAATAAAAAAGCAAATTGATTAGGGCAAAGAATTAATTGAAATGATGCAATTCTGAAACTTCGAAGATTCCCTAGAAAGCATATACTAGCTCATTTTACAGAAGAAGATATTGAGATTAAAAAACATAAGTAGCTGAGCCAAAATGAGTAGTCTAATAATTTTAAACCTGGTCTAATCATTCAATTAGTGAGCATTAGCTGTGTGCCTGACACTGCCCTAGGCACTGGGATACAAAGGTGAATAAGACCCTCCATGCCTCTATCAGCTCATGGGCATGTAAACGAAAGATTATAATGTGATGTGATAAATTCAGCAATTGAGATATGCAGATGATATTCTGTAGAAGGAGGGTATGAACTCAGGTTGAAATCATCAGAAAGGCTCCCTGACATGGAAGTAATTCTGTGCTGTTTCCCATAACCACGTTACTGAATGCCTTATTTAGCCAGGGGAGACAGAGAATTGTATTCCCAGAGTAGTGATTCTTTAACTGGGCGTGTATCAGAATCCCCTAAAGGGCTTGTTAAAACACAGATTGCTGATTCCGTCCATTTAGGGTGGACCCCAAGAATTTGCATTTTGAACAAGTTCCCAGGTAATACCGATGCTGTTGACCTGCAGACCACATTTTGAAAACTACCGCCCTAGAGCATCCTTAGGTGTCGTATGTCTACAGAAAGCATATGAAAGAGCACTGAATTACTGGGCAAAAATACCATACTTCATAAACCTCTCTAAAATACAATAAAGTAGTCTGAGTCTTTTTGGTAATATACCAGTTCCAAAATTTTAGGTTTCACAGGTATATGAAAGATAAACATATTATCTAACGGGAATTTTTGTTTTAAAGGCGTGGTCTTTGTACCAATACATAGCAATCAAAACTGTCTAAGGGTTAGTAGTCTCTAAATCTGATATTCAGAATCCCCTAATAAAAAATCTCACTTTAAAATTAGACTCTGTCCCTGACTGAGCTGCTTCCTGCTGTTTAGGGAGATATTTGATCCTGCAGACTACTACAGATTCCCATCCCTTTGGAACTTTTTCTCCTGAAGCTCTTACACATTGGGAACTCTCACTGGCATCTGAATACGTGCTTCCAGGAGAAAGCCATGTCAGAGCAGGCATGGAGAGACTGGCCCAGAAGCTGTACTAATTCCCAGGAAGAGAAGAAAACTTTGTCACTTTTGACCTGGCTTTACACACACCTCTGTAGCAGTCGGAGGCTCTGCTGGGCTGCCCATGTAGCTGTGTAATGAGAAAAAGATCATCTTCCCTCACGGTTGTTTTTAGATATTTGGTGCCAGTATGTATTTCAGAAGCCTTCTAAAGAAAGGCACACGTGCATTTTTAATGGTAAAATGCCTATATTACATTAATTAGTCAACTTTAAACAAAGTAGCCATGAGGATTTATATACCTCAACAAATGCTGAATATGGGCTTTCTTTAAACTGAAAAATTTAATACAAATGACTAAATTAAAAATAATTTTCTGTGTTTTCTTACCATCTAAAATGTTGTTGAGAAAGAGACTATTTTTCAAAAAGATGATGAATACAGTTACCTAGATTTCAGGTCCCTTTGCCTTGACATTTGAAGTGAGTAAAAGCAGATGATATGATAAATGCATAATTTCAATGTTAGACTGAGGAAGTGTGTGTGTCTCTGTGTGTGACTCTCTGTGTATATATGTATTTATATTCCCCTGATATACATGTATTTATATGTCTGTATATTGCAGAATAACAACCATTTTATGTACTTGTCTCTAAATATGAGAATCATAGAAGTAGGAAAACAATTCTCAGTCAATATCTTTGTGTCCTTGTCCCCAAGTACACTCTCTGGTACTCGTAGGCACTAGATAAACAGTTATTAAACAAAGGGATGGATGAATGATTCTACTCAGTTTTTTACATATACTTACTTCAGCTCTTCTAGACCCTCCAAGATATTTTCTTTTCCAAAAGAATTATTTATTCATGTTGATGTTTATTAAAATGGCTTAGCATAATATTCAAATATATTTCTTTAATTTTTAAGTGACTGTTAAAAACATGCTGGGTAATAGACCAGTGTTAATAGAGCACCTGTCTTCCTACATGAACACATCCTTGTAACGAATAAAGAAAATAAATGGTGAGGGAATAAAAGTAAAGAGAAGGAAACAGAAAAGGAGAAGCAATAAGTATCAAGGTCTCATCATAATATAACTGCTTGTAAAAGTATGAAGAATCTTTGAGGAATACCTAAAACAAGTCAATTATGGGGAGAGCAGGAGCTGACTGATTTGAAGACCAATATAACTCTTTTATTTAGAGGTTTTCTTTAAAGATGTTAACATTGCTTGTTTTTAGGCAATAACTTGAAAAGTCAGTCCATATTGATATTCATCATTATCTATCCAAAAATATCAATATCTAAGATAGACATAAGGGTATATATGAAAGTATTATTAATTAACAACATTAGTAAGCGTGACCAACATATTTACAAGAAATTTGAGGCTGTTCTGACTTAAGGGACCTAGAAATTTACCCTAACAATATTAAAATACACTTGGCTATGAGGAAACATTTTAATTAATGAAGTTCTGTTTTTGGATAGAGGAAAGTTTACCTGACCTTAGGGAAGGTTGAGATATTTGCAAGACACTAGGGTAAATTTTAGGACTAAATGCAAAATCTCTGGAGAAGGTATGGGAAGAAATTACTTGAGATTTCTTGTGAATTTTTGCTATGGTTTGATCATAAATACCATGCAAATATACTTTGTCAGTGTGTTTTGGCAATTCTTCCAAGGATACCAAGGAGTGAAGAGAAGGACAGGAAAAAAAAAAGAAAAGAAGGTTTATTTTACACTAGAAAAATGCAGTGAGGAATTTTATAACTTTCTAGCAAATTTTCTCTGAGTCCACTATACAGTATTACAAAATCTTTGTAAAAACCAAAAATGCAGACTTCCAAATAGAATCAAAACATTATCCTTCCCAACAATTTTGAGAGTAACAAAAATTTAATTCCATCATTTGTTCTAGAATTGTAACAGTTAGGGCGATTTGGGGTCTAGGAGATTGAGACACAACATAGCCTAAAGTAGGAAAGGGAATTTTTCTGCTCTCTGGAAGGACGCAGGTGCTGCTTGGCCTCAGGAACAAGTGTAGCTAGAAAAGCACTGTCAGGACTTGCCATTTTGTCTCTGCTTTTCTCTGTGTATCTGCTCATCTTCTCTCTTCATAAATCTTCTTATTCTACATGGGATTTATCAGTTCTTTCATTCTACATCTTATAGCTGCAGTCGCTTGGAAAAAATAAATCTGCCTTGGTGATCTCTTTGGAACCATGTTCTAAAATCATGGGGAAGGGATTGACTGAACTCAGTTGGATTAATTGGCTACCACTGGACCAGTGAACGGTTTGACCTGGAGGATGGAGGGCTAAGATTGCTTCACTTCAGGTGCAGATTAATCCACTGTAACTAGGGGAGCAGGACCATGCAACAACATGGCAGCTGCCTTGGGTACCATAAGGTTTGGCAATAGGGACAGTGGGGAGCCATCCCAGGCAAAGGAGAATGTCATGGTACTGGGCAGAAAAAACCATATATTACTAGTATCCATAGCAACATCAGGGAAAAACATATTATATCCATGATGGTCATACCTAGTTCATAGAAGGCTAGGTTCTAGCCCACTTAAGTGACTATAGATATTGAGATATATAACTAATAGCATATCTATACCACATGAAAAAAAAAATCTTGACAGAGCTAATAGATTTAAATGATTGGGTTTCTTCGTGAAACCCTTTTTGAATACTCATCTGAGCCCTATCAAACTCTTGCAAGTATTTATGATCACAAATACACAGTTTATCATGTAATTGTTCTACAATTGAACTACTTGAATAGTAGGTCTACTTGAATAGTAGGTCTGAGTTCCTAGCTCAACTGTAGGTGTCTTGTCTTATGCTTCCTTTTACTAGAAGACTTCTGCACCAAGATCAGTGTTAAGGACATAATTTATTCCACATTCATTCCATAAATGATTCTTGAGTGCCTACTAATTTCTAGGCAATATATTCGATGCTCAGGCCACAAAGATGACCCTTAATGAGAGCACATGATTTGATATCTTTTGTCCCTGTCACACTTGACAT
The DNA here is from genome assembly GCF_009873245.2 of Balaenoptera musculus. Classification (NCBI taxonomy): domain Eukaryota; kingdom Metazoa; phylum Chordata; class Mammalia; order Artiodactyla; family Balaenopteridae; genus Balaenoptera; species Balaenoptera musculus. Next base: position 28,137,868 of record NC_045791.1, on the reverse strand, counting down.
AGAAATCTAGTACGGCCAGGTCTGATCTAGCGAGTGAATTGCTTCTCCAAATACCAATAGTGTAGTTTAGTTTGCCTATCCAGAAAAATCAGAATTTTCCTCTCTTTTAAGCCAAAAGGCTATTAATGCAAATCCAATTGAATTTGCATTTGATTACATTTCTGATGGAAACATTCATATGCAAATGAAAATTCATGCAAAGATAGCCAGATAATTCAGATATTTGCTGAAATATCAAGATAAAATTAGCATGATATTAAATGTACATCCATCCATGTTTACTAGATTACACTCAGGATCTTCAAGTGGGACAGTGTTCTTGAAAAACTTAAATAAATTGTGTCTTAAACATTTGACAATGTTCAAGTAGATCTGGATTTAGAAAGTTGCTATTACCTTACTTTCTACTGCCACAGTGCTGAAAAAGAAGTCAGTCCCTGGTCAGATCAGTCAAGTTGTTCAAAAAAGGTTCATCTTGGACCCACATGTTTTGTCCCCTTTATCTTTTCTTGCGCTTAAAACAAAAGGTGACTTTTGATAGAACTGAAGTCATTTTGATGATCCAAAATGATGAACAAATATTTTGTGCAAGCTGGCAATTCCTTCATACTCCATAGTGACTTAATGGCGCAAGTTAAATGACACCATCACAATCACCACCAAAAAGTATCCTTTGGAAAACATCCATGACAACATGAACAGACCAGAAGGAAAGTGATCCTAATCAGTGTCCATATTCTTCTAAGAAAAGGCTTAAGCAAAATTTCAAGATATAAAATCTTAATCCACTATTCCATATTCCAAACCTACATTTGAAGGAAGTACAGTTCTTGGAATCAGACCATTGCTCTTGTTAAAATTAACAGAAGTTGAAGTGGCAAAAGAGAAAAGCTTGAGATCACAGTATTCAGAGAGTTAGCACTTAGTTTAATAGTCTACACAGTGTAATTCTCCCCAGCTTTATGTTATTTGATCCAATGTATTCATTCATATTTTCAAATCTTTTTAGAATTCCCGTGCTTCCTGGTGTGGTGAATGTCCCTTACCATCCATCAGATTCAAAAAGCCTGAACCTAAGGGAGAGTCTTAGCCTTTCCCTCCTTGGCTCACCCAGTCTTTCTCCAAATCTAGCAATCTTACTTTTTAAGTATCTCTCAAATCCAGCCACTTCTTATAGTCTCCATCACCAATTCTTTAACTTTTATCTTTTGCCTAATCAATGGCAAGAGACTCCTAACTGGTTTCCCAAAATCTACTTTTCTCTTCCTGCATTCCCTATCATACTGTAGCCAGAGTTGTCATATGAAAATGCAGGTAATCTATAATTTCATCCAACCATCCTCTCTGCTTAATACCCTTCAGTGGCTTCCTGTTTCTCTTAGAAGAAAACTCAGATCCTTAACAAGGCTAGCACACGCGGCAGGGTCTAGTGCCTGCCTTCCTCTTCACCCTTGCATCATGCTGCTCCCCTTTCTCTCCACACTCTAGCAATGTCCTTTCAGATCCCGAGATGCTCCATTTCCTTTCCAGTCACCACTGCTGTACCCCAGCTTCTAAAGTTAGTTAACTTCGTGCTTCTCAGTTAAGGCTTTCCTGATCTTCCACACTCCATCAGGTCCCCGTCAGGTCCCCCTGTTACTTCTGTAATACAACCGTACAACTTTCTTTCATAACACTTATTTGAGTTTGTAATATTATATCTACTTTTTGAGACAATATCAGTTGTATTGATCTTTCTCATGGCTTCCTAAGGGATGAGGCTGGATCTGTTTTTTGCTTATCAAAACAAGGCATGATGCCTATCTCATACCAGGCATTCAGTAAATACTTGTTGATTAACAGAAGGTTCCACTTTCTATTCTTCTCATAACAGTTCATAACAGTGAAAGCCAAAAATAAAAATTGACTGGCTTGCTTGAACAACACCCTGCCACAAATTGCCAGGGAGAATTAGGATGGCAAGTACTAGAATATCTTTTATGACAGAGAAGGTGAGATGAAGAATATAGTGGAATCAAGGTTAACTGTTCTCAAAAACTATGAAAGTCGGGCCCCACCAGTAATTGTACTAGCAAAAGACTTTTCTTCACTTACTTCTGGTAGACAATAATGTGGCAGCCACTTTCCCAACACTGTCTTATGTATAAGTTTCTTCTTAGGATGTTTAAAGCCACAACTTATTTCAGAAACATAGCTAGTGGTTTCTAATATACAGTCTTGGGACAAGAGTTGCTAAAGTTGATTTACAACTATCATTCATGTCATGGGAATAGAGTCATCACTACAAAAGTTAAAAATCATATCGAAATCACACTGCAGCATAGCCAGTTCCTTAACTCCGTCTGTTACTTTTTATTTTATTTCTATCAGTGTGAGCTTAATTTTATTTTCAGCAGCTTTAAAATACTGAGCTAAACATTGAAATTTTAAGGAAAGATAAACTCCCACATTCCCTGATTTTTTAACAAAGTCCCATTATTATCTCCCTAGGAATATCTGTCCTTTCGCATCTCTCTCGGACTGGGTAGTCCTGGTGGTCTGTGATGTTCAGAGACTGGAGGGTTAAAAGCTTGTATTTAGTAACAGGATGTATACGTGGTTAGGAACATTAAGTGTGGTGGAGTATAAAAAATTAATTATACCTTTCTTAAAAGAGAAGGAAGCTTTATATAGACTACTAAAGTAGCTTTGAGTTCATATTATCTCTCATGTTTATGGATCTGAGAATATAGTTCTGTTTTTTTTTTTAAACTTTCCCTGAAAAACATTAAAAAATGTCTTTGATTCTTTGTGAAGCATGCAGACTAGTATTCCAAGAAGAGGAAACTAAAATATGCTTATTTAACTTAAAGCCAAGTGTCCTCTTTTTTTGCATATATTATGAGAATAAGCATTCGATCAATAACTGGTCATCTGCACCACTTCCTACGGATAAACTAGGTATTTGTGATCTTTTTTGCAAGTCTGTGTGTCTTACTAACAATGATGTAGGCAGACCGAGGCTCCTAGGAAGAAGGCCCTGAAAAGACATTTCTTCTCCTTTTCACCATTTCAGTTAAGAATGCAAATTGCACATCAGACTTTGAGGAATACTTTGCCAAAAGAAAACTGGAGGAACGCGATGGCCACGCAGTCAGCATCGAAGAGTACCTTCAGCGCAGTGACACAGCCATCATTTACCCAGAAGCCCCTGAGGAACTGTCTCGCCTTGGCACGCCCGAGGCCAATGGGCAGGAAGAAAATGGTGAGGCTGTAATTCATTTTTAGCCACGACGCTGACCTCTGCAGCTGTTACAATTACAAATGCACTACATGCCTGGGTGTTTACCTTAAAATTTGAAGAACAGCTGCAGAGGCATGGAATTTCATGAGCAAAGATTAGAACTGTAATTTTAGGGTATTGTGAAATTTTTTTTGTCAGCAAATTTGTGTCATCTGTACATCCAATAAAGAACCAGAACAATTAGAGCCTATTTCTAAGAGATAAAAATATCTACATTGATTCCTCTCTTTCCAAAATATTTCACTTTTGAGGAAAACAACAAAGTTTAGAGATACTGACCCTAACCTTTGTTCTTCTTTACCGACACCTGAAAAGCCCCTTCACCCCATGACTCCCTGAGTCATATGTGACTAAAGGTTTACTACGAACTGTCAGTCACCTAAAGAGAATCTCCTCATTTATCAGCGGTTTAAATTTCCCCCCAAATGCGCCAGTAATTAATTAATTTTCCAGTGCAGTGTGAGCTGATTTCGACAAGTCTGCGCTGGGTGTGCAAGGGGACCGGTGTGCGTGGAGGCCGCGTGCGCCTGTGGCACTCTCGTGGAGCAGATTGCAGCGATTCCTGTCATACCATCCCGGGCAGTCAGCCCATTAGCTGCCATTGATTTACTGACCTTTTGGCCTGCTTCTCTCCCTCTCGTCTCTCGGCTACAGACCTGCCACCTGGAACTCCAGATGCTTTTGCCCAACTGCTGACCTGCCCCTACTGCGACCGGGGCTACAAGCGCTTGACATCACTGAAGGAGCACATCAAGTACCGCCACGAGAAGAATGAAGAGAACTTTTCCTGCCCTCTGTGTAGCTACACGTTTGCCTACCGCACCCAGCTCGAGCGGCATATGGTGACGCACAAGCCAGGGACAGATCAGGTGGGGGGTTGGTTTTAAGTGATTTCTTTCTATAATAACCCCTTAGAGAAACGATATTGCTTTGATTGGCAATCATTATTAATTTTTCATGGCATTTTGAAGATGCAGATCTTTTAATGGTAATAGCTTTAATTGAGGTCTAAATGATTTTTTGATGGTCTCTTCTAATATGATTTAATAGTCTTATGTTCACGATCGAATGAGTGTGTTAATTTCTAATTTAGAAATTTTATTTGCACTTTAACTTGACTTTAGTTTCATTTTTATGTTCCACAAAAAGTGAATGAAATTGTAGCATTTTAATTATACATTATTAAACATCTCAGCAATTTTAATTCCATTTTTCACCTAGTTTTGCTTAGATATTTTTTTCATATGAGCTCTAAGTCATAGTAAAAGAAGTGTGCATTTTTTTCATTTGTCACATAACATCTTCAATTACTTAGACTATTTTTACAAGCTGCTCCTAGTTTATGAAATTTCATTAAGTGTTTTAAAGAAAATCAAAAAAGCCTCTAATATATATGCATATCTATATAAAATAAACTGGATTAATACTAAAATGTTGGATATGCAATAAAAATGATCCCTTCCTGATATGCATATTTGTTACTAAATGTTAAAATTGCTCTGCCTCTTTCGGCTTACTTGTGTTAAAAATAAAAACTCTGTCTTAAACAGCACAGCATCTTAAATCCTTAAAATGATTGAATAGGATTGATTCATAGTGTCCCTTAAATGTTTTAGCAAAACTGCTCTTTCTGTCCTCCTGGGAGAATTGACTGCAGATTGATATTATGAGGTGTTCATATGGTAACAGAAATGGTGTGCCTTAAGTCCCAGTAACTGGCCCAACAGATCTGGAATCACCCGTAAACCTTGACACCATCTCTGTTTTTAAAATTATCGAACAGGATATTGTCTAAAATTCTTATGTTTCTTTCTTATGAGCTTTATTTTCTTTGAATAAGGAAAATGAGAATAAGCAAACACGATCCAGCAATGGCGATGATACTAGATTATGGAATTTTACTATTTTAAGAAAACAGCTCATGTAAATCATTTCATTTATATCTGATTGAACTTGTCACCTGAATGTTTTTCCAAGTTCAGTTATAAAAACTATGCTTGCATAGTTACACTTATGTAACAGTTTCTCTCCCCTTGCTTATATGCACAAAAACTCTAGGAAAAAAAACCGAGCCTAGATATTTATCTAGCATAACTGCTTTAAATTTCACATGCAGAAGTGTGATTGTGTTGGCGCATTATGAATGGTAGCTTTGGTGTTGAAAAGTCCCCTCATTTGCTCATGGCATTTACAATTAGTAAATTAAAATGATTGTATCATATTAACAGTGGCACAACTAAAGTTTATAGTAGTCCTCTGAGGACTGTGGGGGGAGACAAAGCAGCTGTTGCTGTTTGTTTATGCAACTCAGCAACATATGAGCGCTGGTCCCTCAATGGCGCTCGGCGGGCTGGGCTCTGCTTGATCTTTGAAGGTTGCTGCTGTTTGAACAAACCTCCCTGTGTCCCATGTAACACCATCTGTCTCACTAGGAATGTGGGAAGATTCAGCACACCCTAGCAGTTGTCATACCGTTTCTGTGCTGTCTTTTTGCAAAAGGCTTTTGTGTCATTGCTGCTTGAAAAAGGCTGGCCTCCTACCTTGAGCATCCAGAGTGGATGACTGTATTTCTTTCTTTTCTTTTTTCTTTTTTTTTCAGAATTCTAAGTCACAGTTCTTTTGTTCCCTTGTTCAAAAAGGTCAGCTGTGTTTGATTATATCTTTGCTGCTTTTAACTTGTCTTTTCAGCAAACTTTTTTTCTTTTTCATCCCTACTCCCTAGCACACTACTAAAAAGGAAAATGACAAGTCGGTGAAGTCTTTCCTACTGGCCTGTGATAAAACTGCTCAAGCAGCTCTAACCCAAGATGTTGTCTGTTACATTTGATAATGAATCAGATCTTACATGCAACATCTCAGGAAAAACAGAGTTTATATTTGCTACTAGCACAGTGAATGGGGTATTTAAACATGCTTATCATGTAATGAAAGAGTTATAGTCAAGGATTTTTTAATTTATGTGTGTGGGGCTTTTTTTCCTTCTTTAAAATTGGTATTGCTTCATTATAAGATATACTTTTACCTCAATACAGAAAATACGATAAAATGAGTTATTTGTGTGGGGAGTTTTTTTGGGAGACTATTTAGGATTTTGAGGATAATATTAATTTTTTTCCTTGACAAAACAGTTGCATTCCAATAGGGAATCTTCAGATTTTAGAATTTGCAGTAAACACAGAGAACCACAAACATCTTTGCAATGATGCTTTCTCATCTCTAACGGCTCAAAGAAACATTCTGGAAAAGAGACTACAGAAATAATCCTAAAGCAAGTGTTGGATGCGCATGTGAAAGCACTTTTTTTTTATTTGTTCCAATTTTATTGCCAACATTATCACTTTTATTGCAACTCTGAAAGACTGGGCAAATAAATAAACATGCACTCAAACCTTTTGGCCTGTCTGAAAATAGAGGCCTTTTAAAAATATTTGTAACAAATTTCCTTTGTTCCTCCTGCACAAAACTGATGTCAGTCTTCCTCCTTTTATAGCACCAAATGCTGACCCAAGGAGCAGGTAATCGCAAGTTCAAATGCACAGAGTGCGGCAAGGCCTTCAAATATAAACACCATCTGAAAGAACACCTGCGAATTCACAGTGGTGAGTAGCAGAGGGGCTGGTGCTTACATTTGCATTTTGTTTCATTAGGGGCATTTTTAAAGATTGTGTAAAATTTACACAATCCTGTATGTAGTTTTTTGGATCTACCCATTTATGTCATAAGCTGTGTGCACCTGCTTTGTCATCGTGAGACTTATGGTACCACCAGTAGCACTGCTAATAAGAAGAGGAGTGCTTATACTTCTTGAAAATTGCAAATGCTTTGATTTATTGTGAAATCTAGAGGCTCCTCTTTGCCCCTTTAAAAACTCTTCTACAGATTAAATGTTTTGACCTGAAGAAACTCAGCTGACAAATTCTGAAGGATATTCATTTTTGATACCCAACCTTGAAAGAAGAATGTGGGAGAATTTTGGAAAAGAGCTTTTGTATGATAAGTGTTCCTTGATTCCTGAGAGCTGTGTATTACAGAACAACAACCTACCACTGAGATTTCTTCTTTATAACTATTTTGATAGCTCTGCCAAGCATTTTATTACCAAATTGGATGCTATTCAAAGGACTAGTTGGATTGGTAGAATCAATGGAATCTTCACAGAGTTGATTAAAGCCATGGCTGCACTTCCCTTTGAATACTGTGACATCTTTATTGTGCTATTGACCACACATTAATCTGACACTCTGTTTAAATAGGAGGCCGCCGATGGCAAGACCAGATTTGGGATCTTGGCTGAAAAAGGCACAGATAGCCTTCACCTTCCACTGCTAACATCTTGAATTATGTCCTTCCAGGGTAGATAAAGCCCTGAAACAGTGATAGCCACATAATCCTAATCTAACCACCAAGAACGTAGAGGTGCCCCATTGTGTTCCTTTCCTTTGGTTGCACAGATTCTTGCCTTGGTAGACAACTGCAGTCGTTACCCAATCAAAAAAATGTAACGTCAATTTTAATTGTCATTTTAGGTGAAAAAACCGTACGAGTGCCCCAACTGCAAGAAACGTTTCTCCCATTCTGGTTCCTACAGTTCACACATCAGCAGCAAGAAATGTATTGGCTTAATCTCTGTAAATGGCCGGATGAGAAACAATATCAAGACGGGTTCTTCCCCTAATTCTGTTTCTTCTTCTCCTACTAATTCAGCCATTACCCAGTTAAGAAACAAATTGGAGAATGGAAAACCACTTAGTATGTCTGAACCAACAGGCTTACTTAAAATTAAAACAGAACCACTAGACTTCAATGACTATAATAAAGTTCTTATGGCCACACACGGGTTTAGCGGCACTAGTCCCTTTATGAATGGTGCACTTGGAGCCACCAGCCCTTTAGGAGTTCATCCGTCTGCTCAGAGTCCGATGCAGCACTTAGGTGTAGGGATGGAAGCCCCTTTACTCGGATTTCACACAATGAATAGTAATTTAAGCGAGGTACAAAAGGTTCTACAGATTGTGGACAACACAGTTTCCAGGCAAAAAATGGACTGCAAGGCTGAAGAAATTTCCAAGTTGAAAGGTTATCACATGAAGGATCCATGCTCTCAACCTGAGGAACAAGGAGTTACTTCTCCTAATATTCCACCCGTAGGTCTTCCAGTAGTGAGTCATAATGGTGCCACTAAAAGTATTATCGACTACACGTTAGAAAAAGTCAATGAAGCCAAAGCTTGCCTCCAGAGCTTGACTACTGACTCAAGGAGACAGATCAGTAACATAAAGAAAGAGAAGCTACGTACTTTAATAGATTTGGTCACTGATGACAAAATGATTGAGAACCACAACATATCCACTCCATTCTCCTGCCAGTTCTGTAAAGAAAGTTTTCCTGGCCCCATTCCTTTGCATCAGCATGAACGTTACCTTTGTAAGATGAATGAAGAGATCAAGGCAGTCCTACAACCCCATGAAAACATAGTCCCCAACAAAGCCGGAGTTTTTGTTGATAATAAAGCCCTCCTCTTGTCATCTGTACTTTCTGAGAAAGGAATGACAAGCCCCATTAACCCGTACAAGGACCACATGTCTGTACTTAAAGCATATTATGCTATGAACATGGAGCCCAACTCTGATGAACTGCTGAAAATTTCTATTGCTGTGGGCCTTCCTCAGGAATTTGTGAAGGAATGGTTTGAGCAACGAAAAGTCTACCAGTACTCAAATTCCAGGTCACCATCACTGGAAAGGAACTCCAAGCCGTTAGTTCCCAACAGTAATCCTCCCACAAAAGACTCTTTATTACCCAGGTCTCCCGTAAAGCCTATGGACTCCATAACGTCACCGTCTATAGCAGAACTCCACAACAGTGTTACGAATTGTGATCCTCCTCTCAGGCTAACTAAACCTTCCCATTTTACCAATATTAAACCAGTTGAAAAATTGGACCACTCAAGGAGTAATACTCCTTCTCCCTTAAATCTTTCCTCCACATCTTCTAAAAACTCCCACAGTAGTTCTTACACTCCAAACAGCTTCTCTTCTGAGGAGCTCCAGGCTGAGCCTTTGGACTTGTCATTACCAAAACAGATGAAAGAACCCAAAAGTATTATAGCCACAAAGAACAAAACAAAAGTTGGCAGCATAAATTTAGACCACAACAGTGTTTCTTCGTCATCTGAAAACTCAGATGAGCCTCTGAACTTGACGTTTATCAAGAAGGAATTTTCAAATTCAAATAATCTGGACAACAAAAGCGCTAACCCAGTGTTCGGCATGAACCCATTTAGTGCCAAACCTCTATACACAGCTCTTCCTCCACAAAGTGCATTTCCTCCTGCCACTTTCATGCCACCAGTCCAGACTAGTATCCCCGGGCTACGACCATACCCAGGACTGGATCAGATGAGCTTTCTACCACATATGGCCTATACTTACCCAACTGGAGCAGCTACTTTTGCTGATATGCAGCAAAGGAGAAAGTACCAGCGAAAACCAGGATTTCAGGTAATGAGACATATCTTTTTGCTTGAAAGAGAGGAGGTGAAAATTATATCGTTTATGTGTATGTAGGAAAAAAATCTTAGTGAAAAAAAATCTAGTGCTGTGTCCCCCGCAGAAATAGAAGAGTGGGTTTGAACTTGACTCTAAAACTGAGTGAGCTACACAAATAAATGGAGAAACAGTGGAACATTGTGCTACGTAAGCACTTTTGCCTTAAGAAAGAGAAAGAACTTAATATTTATTTTTGAGATTTATTTGGATTGATCCATCTGCTTTCAGAATTATACATTGATATGAATATTTGGTAGGATTTACATAGATGCTAAAAGTTAACATTTATGACGGTCACATACTTTTCGAGACGCTCACAATTTGCAACAATAATGCATGTATAAATTTGATGTGCACTTCATTTTATAGTTTATTTGGGAGAGCATTTTTAAAATATCTTGTACATGCCACATGATTTCCTTTGTAGGTTTCAAGCTAGTAAATAATTTATGGTTTTTCAAATACAAAAGCAGGTATGTTCTAACATCATGGAGTATAATCCCTGTTTGCAAAATAGGAGCGTAAGTAGCAGTGCACCTCTGTAACAGCTGTTCCGGTATTCCAATTTACAGTACATCTGCCCTCTTTGTAAATGTATTTAAGCCTATTTAATCTTCTCTAGTATTAATTAGTGCAAACGTAGTCTAAGAAAACCGAACTGTGGGCTAGCAAATGGAAATGTATGTTATCATGCAATTTTGCACTCCTTTGGATCAAGACAAAATAAATATCAAGAAATTTAATAATTTACTGATCCACATTCATTATTGCTCAGTGCTGAAGGCTGTTTTAACATAGATAGAACATTGATAAAAAAGTGTTATTAATATTCCCTATTTCAAATTAGAAAATTAAATATAAAAATATAGCTTGAGGCCTTTAGTTGGTAGACATACATTTAAATAGATTGCATAATAATAACATTTTGTACCTAAATATAAAATTCAATTAAAATGGGGTTTCCGCAGCTACGGATCATTCCTAAAGTTAAGCACACTGGAAAATACACAAATTCTGATGTTTAATTCTCACTCACAGATATTTCCTGATAGGAAGAAAATTCAGGAATTTGGGGGAGTTTATATTTTTCTCACCTTCAGAGTTGTCCATTTTCTATCTCTGAAGAACAGCAAGCTCTACCACCTAGGGCAGAGAAGGTTTATATTTTTGTTGAAATGTGAAACCTCATATATTGTTTGTGGAAAGTAATAGTTTTTAAAAACTAGATCGATTCATCGCGAGCACCTCTGAGGTTCTCCAAATGTCAGCCGATGCGAAGTTGTTTGGTACAAACACAAAGAGAAGCAACTGTGTTGAACTATGTGATTATATCACAGGGAGAATTGCTTGATGGAGCACAAGACTACATGTCAGGCCTAGATGACATGACAGACTCCGACTCCTGTCTGTCTCGAAAGAAGATCAAGAAGACAGAGAGTGGCATGTATGCATGTGACTTATGTGACAAGACATTCCAGAAAAGCAGTTCCCTTCTGCGACATAAATATGAACACACAGGTATGAGTGACTTTGACTAGCTAGTTAGAGCTTCCCGGCCTGCTGTACATTTCATAATATTTAATGAGTACACTTGTGCAACATAAGATGTAGCATATGCTGATACCTTCAACAAGGAAGAAATAATGCTTTTGCCTAGCTCAGTAGGACTTTTTCGTTGCCTGTTTATTGGATCATTCATGTGTTTATCAGTGTGCTTGTCTTATATTTTTTGAGTTAGTCTTACACCAAATTCACAAATCATGTCAAAGATATATTTAAATGGCCAGGGCAATGAAATGACATGACACAAGCCAGCTATTGAAAATATCTTCAAATTCTTAAGCTGTGATGAACCTGTATATGGAAAAATTTAACAATAAAAAATTCAGTCAATGCTGTATTCGTTTCATCATCGAAACATCAAGGAAGCCATGATTTGGGGGTGATACTGTTTGGTTTTCATAAATTGGCCATGTTTTGAATAAACTAAAAGTGTTAGGACTGTGAAAGAAAAGACAAAAAGTGGATAATAGGCCAAATGAGCTACTGAAATTACTAATATTTGGAAGACTAAAATACAACTTTCTAAATTTAAATAGTTTCTTTCCAATTCATGCATTCCTCATTAGGAAGCGTTGACAAGATAGCAGCCTGATTCTTCCCCATAAGGAGAGAAGTAATGGGTTAATTTTTCAAAAGAAAGCTGAAGTGCCATAAGGTGAAGCAATATTAGTTCCCACAATCCAAGATCTGATCTGCAACTGCGTGCTGGAGCTGCGCCTGTCCTGTGTTCCCTCCCTCCCCCTCCTTCCACCCTTAACCACAGAGTAACTCGGCTTCATCCCTGTTCTTAACCCATCTCCAGCTTTTCTCCAGTAGAAATTTGGCATGCTGTACTGGCCCTAAGTGGGAAAAGAAAGAATGTAGGATCGCGACCAAAATACTGATGGGCGGAAATTATAGGAAAATTCTCATTTTAACCAAGATGTCTAGTATCAAACATTTTAATATAGGGACTTCCCTGGCGGTCCAGTGGTTAAGACTCCGCCCTTCCAATGCAGGGGGCATGGGTTCGATCCCTGGTCAGGGCACTAGGATCCCACATACGTCACAGCACAGCCAAAAAATAAAATAAAATGAACCTTGAAAAAATGTTTTTAATATAGTGGAAAAAATTAACCTAACATTAATGCTCTTTGGGGAAAAGTAATGAAGAGGCAAAAAAGAAAAAGAAAAAAGAAGAAAAGGGAATGTGAATACCTCCTGTCACAGTTTGACTGTATAAATACATAGCACCCCTTTTAGTGACTGAAAACCATCCTTGGGAAGCCTTTGTACTGATCACTCTCCCTTATTCCTCACTGGGCATGTGAGGGAGGCAGTACAAGTGACCACAATCACCTGAGGGTCGGGGAAAGTTGGGTGAGTCCTACAACGTTAAGTGTTGAGGGTATTTGTAAAAAAGAACAAGGTTGATTAATAACAGCGCTCTTATTCCAACCAACCCAGTTTTCTTTTTCTTCAATTGTCTGATACTAATTGCTATGATTTCAAAAGTTCAACTAATGATACTTTAAAAGCAGCCTAATTTGAATAGCAAATCCCAATAGTTTTTACACTTGTATGATAAAATTCAATGTTTGAAACGTCACAATTTTCTTACATTTGTCTTTTTTTAAATTTATTTGTTTTTATTTTTGGCTGCGTTGGGTCTTTGTTGCTGCGCGCAGGCTTTCTCTGGTTGCGGCGAGTGGGGGCTACTCTTCGTTGCGGTGCACGGGCTTCTCATTGCGGTGGCTTCTCCTGTTGCGGAGCACGGGCTATAGGCACGCGGGCTTCAGTAGTTGTGGCTCGTGGGCTCTAAAGCGCAGGCTCAGTAGTTGTGGCGCACGGGCTTAGTTGCTCCGTGGCATGTGGGATCCTCCCAGACCAGGGCTCGAACCCGCGTCCCCTGCATTGGCAGGTGGATTCTTAACCACTGCGCCACCAGGGAAGCCCCTGACATTTGTCTTTTATGATAGTTATCAATAGATGTTTTCTTTAGTACCAAGTCCTATTTATGTATTTTAGATTAAAGATATTTTCATACCTAAATTTACTTTAATATCTTAATCAACCTCAAATATATTTTGTATTCATTATTCAACTACAATAAGCACATCATTGAAGGCATCTTTCCCTCTCTGATTGGTTTTATTATATGACCATATGCAAACTCTATCATTTACTACATGGTGAGTGTAAAACTTTTATTTTAGTGAGGGCTGTCATACATATTGACATCCAGTCAGTATCTTTATTTCTTATAAATTAGTCCATAAACTTCAAGGTGTATAGATAGTTAAGAGACCCCAAAGTTGACAAACACAAATATGCATTATCAATTTGAAAAATATACTGTATTAAAAAAAGATAAAATATTCTGGTCCTTTAAGATGTGAGAAGATCAGCTGCCTAGAAACATTGCCTAGCAACAAGATGCTAACCATCCAATGGTTTCTCTAAACATGTGATTAATTATCCTCCTGTTGGCTTCCCAGCTTGTCAAGTTTCCAGTGTGTTAACTTTTTGGTCTCCTGACCAAACATCTCATGACATTACTACTGTCAGTTATTAGGTTCCATCAAAGTGAAGTTCTTCATGAATTTTCTATCAGTACGATATATGTGGAAATTTAGTTCATTTTCCTTCCCTAATTGGGCCCCACAAGCCTTTTATTTGTTTATATTAAGCACTAGTAATACTTTGAGAATGTGTTAATATGAAAATTATAAGTGAGAACAATCTTTGGGTTGATTGATTCTAAGGTTGGGAAATGAAGTTGAATGGTCATTTGATTATGTGTTGATTACGAATGTGTCATTGATAAAGTGTGTTTGTTACATCTGTCTACAATTTAACGTATAGAATAGTTTAAATTAAGAAGGAAATTATGAGCTACTTATTCTCGAGATCCTGTGCTCTTTTACCTCGGCCTGTTTAATTTATTTCCTAGGCAGACACCAAAGATATAATGCTTAATTCTCCTTACCAATAGCTCATTGATTGCTTGCTTTTCCTGGGAACTGGGACTGGGACAGAGGAAGGAAACACTACATAAATGTTGATTTCAATAGGATTAATTGTCACAAACAAGGACTGTGAAATGAAAAATCTGAAACTCCTGTTAGGCACTGTAAAGCACCCACTTATATTCCACTAAAATTTAAATCTGACATTTATTGAGTACTTTCTCTATTGAGACATTGCAGTAGGTGCTCTTAAACCCCCGTTTTTTTAGAAAAGTAATAAAAATATTTCTACTTCTGAGTGAAGTCAGAGTTTCAAATAAATTACCAGCCAATTTTGTTTCTCAGTTACGTGGTAATATTTTTCATACCACAAACCTTTCATTTATTAACTTCAGTTATCATTCTAGCTGTCAGGTGAATCATGAATCTTGATATTAGAGAAAAAATCTTACCCTGAAAAAGCTTTGACTCACTCAGTATCAGTTTGGATGTTTTTTTCTGAATCTTGTTCATGTGGAAATTTAATTCCAGGACATCTTGATTTGAATCAGGTAAACCGATCAAACAAGTTAAAAAGAGATAAATGACCAAGTCAGTTCCTATTTAAATTGAATTTATTAAATGCTTACCAGTGAAATTTCTGGAGATTAGTAGAATATTTAGTGCAAGATATAGGTCAACACTCCTGCTCCCCAGTTCTGTCCTTTGTATGACATAATAGCTGAACATTTTATCCTTTTAGGTTGTCAGTTCATAGTGTAGAATTAATGTATTTCAATATAAGCATATTATTTATTATCAAAGGAATTCCCTGAAAATCAATGGCTGGTAACCATCGAATATCTGTATCTTAGACTGCAGGTCAGTGGGCATCCCCCAGGCATTTCTAACAGGCCTTGAACTTGTCCTTGAGAATGCTCCTCTCTCAGGACGCTGCTCTGTGTTTTGTTCCTTTGGAAAAGAGAAAGCCACATCAACTGTGATGTTCATTCAAAATTATTCACACGCTGATCCATATAGTTACCTAACTGGTAGACATTTTTGTGCTCTTGAGCTGCTGAGGCATTTAGGGAGGTTGTAGGACAGTTCTGCCCACGTGTGCTGTAGCAACTAAAGAACCAGGAAAGTTCTTACCTGCAATTTCTCTTCTCTCCGTTCAGATTCATTTCATCCATGTACTCTGCTCCTGATACATGCATCTTGCTTACGACTTGGGAAATTATTGAACATGTATTCATAAATACAAATAAAAATATGAAACATTCATCGAGTGTTTACTATGTGCAATCCTTGTGCTAAACACTTTACCTACATTGCCTCCTTTACTCCTTATGCCCAGTCTACAAGTTAGGTCCCCAAATAATTTCCCTTTTACTGACAAAGACCCTGATCCTTGGAGAGGTTAACATGCCTGAGACTGCACAGCTGGTCATAAAAGATGGGTTTGAACCCAGGCAATCAGACTCTAGAACCCATCTTCCCTATCTAGCACTGCACCACCCTGCCTCTGTGAATGAACTGCCACTGTCAGAAACATCTTATCCTAGCTCCTGATAGCATTTTTTTAAAGGTCCAAGTACACACAAGAGAGAGCAAATTTCATATACAGCGACTTGAGATTTTTCTGGAAGGCAAAACCTCTGTCTTTTTCCCAAATGCACTTCTGCTTCCTTTTAAATTACCTTCCCACCCGGTGGTCTTGTGAAATGGAAAAGCACACTATCTTTCCAAACTCTTGGCACTTTATTGAAATTTTCTTCTCTGTTATCTAGTTTACCTCATTCAAAACAACTTTTCCAAAAGTTAAGGAGTGGTTCTTGTGTGGTTTGCATTACACTTTTTTTCTTCAGACTATAA
>NC_045791.1:27696669-27739169 GCF_009873245.2 Balaenoptera musculus | reverse complement strand
TACCAGACACCCAAGTCTGATCGACAGTGGTTTGTCGGTCCATTGTTCTATTAAGTAAAATTGGTGTTTCATTTAAAAAGCAGCTAGTTTAGCTCACAACTCAATCATATAAATACTTTCCCTCAAGACAGCCATTGTACCTTGTGTATTTCCAGTTTTATCATGCAGAATATTAAGTCTCCTGAAGGGATGAAATTTAATAAAATTAGCAACTTTAAAGCTTCTTCAAGGACATTTTTAAGTGAAACTGATGTTTTGTTTTACTGCGAATGCAGTTGGTTAAGAATACAGTGACTGCTAGTTCAGTTTAGTGCCATTGCCCTGACTCATGCTAGGGCACCAGCGGTTTTACCCATCAGTGCTTTTTCACTATCAGGGCAATGTCAAGACAGTGAAAAAGGCAAACTACATCTTAGTATTATTATGAAAATAACTTGACTTCGCAGACTCCATTAAAGGGTCTTGAATACCCCAGGAATTCACAGACTACCCTTTGAGAACCACTGTCAAATGGAATTAATAATGACGTATGCAAAATATGTCTGCCATCAGTCATTGGAATTGCCTAATTTTTAGTTCTCATACACGAATTTTTCTTGCCCTGAATGTTAATATACTAACATCTAGGTTTAGCAGTTGATAGCAAAAAAGTGTTGATGATATATAAGAAAACTTTCTCAGACCAAGCAGAATTTGTCTCAATGTGGGTTCAGGAGTTAGGAAGCCATGGGAGAGAGATCTTTGATGTAAGAAATTCTGTTCTGATCTTAAAGCCTCCGTGAGTGCCTCATAACTGGATGTGTTCTGGTTAAGAAAGGTGAGGTAGGGGCTTCCCTGGTGGTGCAGTGGTTGAGAATCTGCCTGCCAATGCAGGGGACACGGGTTCGAGCCCTGGTCTGGGAAGATCCCACATGCCGCGGAGCAGCTAGGCCCGTGAGCCACAACTACTGAGCCTGCGCGTCTGGAGCCTGTGCTCTGCAACAAGAGAGGCCGCAATAGTGAGAGGCCTGCGCACCGCGATGAAGAGTGGCCCCCGCTTGCCACAACTAGAGAAAGCCCTCGCACAGAAATGAAGACCCAACACAACCATAAATAAATTAATTAATTAAATTTAAAAAAAAAAAAAGAAAGAAAGAAAGGTGAGGTAGGAGTGGCCTGTGACTCAAGGTGGGGAGTTTGAAATTGTTAGTGTAGCAACAGTTATAAGTTCCACCATGACCTCATCACTTGGAAAGTAGGGAAATGGTCAGAGCTTTTCATTTAAAGCAAAATGACTTTTTATGAGCTATATGATATTTGCAGTATTTTCCATAAAGTAATGATAAAACAAATTTATGCAAAGCTGATAATGGTTAAGGATGTAAATTTGGAAAGGAAAAGGCCCAGTCATTAAGAAATAAAAACAGATTTGAGGCATACTTAGGTAAATCATATGCTATAACATAGAAAGAATTTGACATACTATATTTTTAGTAACTTTGGTGATTTCTAACTGAAAACAAATGATTGATATAAAATGGAAAATGATGCTTTATTACTTGAGAGTAAAAATAAATTATTCTTTTCATTATTGGACTCTCTGAGGTTTAAAAATACAGTTTTGCAAACAAAATTGATTGCTGCCTTCTCAAAGGATGTGTGTTGGATGATTGGATGTTATGCTTTCCAGGCCAAAATAACTTATCCTGGTTTTCTTGTTGCTCAGATAGCTTGGGAAAAATTTGGTGAGTAGATGGTTTTAAATCTTTCGGGTTTTACTGGTCATTAGAATACTTAGAATAGAATACTTTTGATGAGCAGTCTTTAGGTGCCACAGCAGAATGTGAACAGAGAGACAAAGTGCTGGCTTTTGTAGACCAATGTTCTTTGTTCTATTTCCGTGTTATGTTTAAATCTGTTTTTCTAAGGGAGACATGATCCTCACAGAATTATAGTTCTGGAAAAGATGGTCATGTGGTCTGGCCATCTGCCTTTCAGCACACTCCACCAAAGATTCCTCAGACCTGTGAGAATCCATCTTACTGGTCCTGATCTCTAAAAAGATGAGTCCATACACGCTTTCCAGGAGCACTGTCATTTCTCAGTTAAATACTCTTAATGTAAGGAATATCTGCCTTATAAATAATTATTGTAAGTAAGCTAATTTAAGATTGACTGGGAATAATGGGTAACTGCTCTTTGAAAGGGATCCTCTAACCAGTTCTGTATTTATCCATCAATTGGACAGTCAAAGCTCATGTGAATAATAAGGTTCTTTCTAGTTGATTATAGTTATTCCTAATTCAGTGATAAGTTTTCTTAAGTTGTATGTCTTTACCTAGAGGTGTTTGTTTGTTTTGTTGTTGTCTGTTTGTTTTTGTCTTTAAAGAATTTCAAGTGAACTCTGGCATTTCAGAAATGAAAAACGCTCTAGAGAATTTTACTAGAATCTTTAAAAAGTTGTAATCAAATACCTGGCTTAAATGATTATGTGTTATATCACCAAATAGTTTTATTTTGTCTTCTAACATAGTACTATCAGATATGTCTCTGGGAGCCTATTCCAGGATTTTTAATTAGTAGGAAAATAAATACCGGGAAATTCATGGCCAGAAAATAGCCTTACAAAATCCCCATTTATAATTTCCAAAATTCCATTCATAGGTCCCTTGCTAACTAAATTTCAAACCATTGAACATATGAAAAAGATAACAGATTCAACATTTAGTTTCTCATTGCCTCTTGGGCTGTTTTTAACTTTCTAACAGAGTTTGTCAACATAAAGAACTTCCACCTATAGTCATTACTGTCTAGGTGGTGTTATCTCTAGAATATCATAAACTAAAGCTCTTGTTACCATTTCCTGCCTAATAGGGTTAAAAAGTTTTCTAAACTTGACTCATTTATTAAACATGCTAATTGCTGCACAAGATGCTATTTGATTATGGTATGTTTATGACAGTTATCTTCATCTGCTCAAGGCTCATGTCTGCCTTTGCTTCTCTCTATCACAACTTTTTTGATCAGATCCTTATACCAGACATTTACTTAACACCACAGGTCAAAGGTGAGTGAGTTATGAAGTAGATAGCTGGGTGATACAAATGTATGGATGGATGAGTGGGTGGGTGGATGGATGGATGGATGGATGGATGGATGGGTAGGTGGGTAGGTAGATAATTTCTTTGTTACACATATTTGTGTCATGTATATGACTGTGTGTGTGTTTATTTCTTACATTAAATAAAATTAAATATATTTCTCCTTCCTAGTCACTAAACCTTTCTCCACATTATCCCAACTGATGTGGCTTCTGTTCATTCAGCCCACTCTTTCCTCCCTCATTCAGGAGTAATATCCCTCCTGTTGCTCTTCAGAGATGCCCTGAAATCCTCTGCCTTCTATGGACATCTGCCCTAATTTAAGTTCCCCTGATTGTGAATTTCTGTGCAGCAATGGCACTGTGCAATCCACTGCACCACATGAATGTGTAACAGAGCTTTGCACTTTTCACACTGCTTCCTAGCCTGACTCATTTCATGTTGTAAATGATGTCATTTGTTTTAGATCCTAAGGTCCTCCAGGACAGAAACAGAAACTTGTTTGTTTGTTTATTTGTTTGGGGAGACCTTTTCAATGGCATCTAGCCAGAATACCTGGCATGTAGGAAACTTACTTGATGTTACTTAATGTTGATGGTGATGAACTAGAAGATGACTCTTTGATGATCGACTCTTACTTGCTCAGTAAATCCAGTTGAGGACAAGTGTCTCATCCTGGGAAGAAAGAGTGAAAATATAAATGGATTAGATTAACTGAATGACAGGTGGAGATGGTCATGAGATGAGCATCACTTTTACAAAGCATGCTTTGTTTGTTTTTGGTTTGTTTTTTTTTAATGAAATGCCTTTATAGGAGTTGTAAATACAAATCCTTCGGGACTTTGTTAAAATGGAATAATTCATTTTAACAGAAAGGTAGTAGGAAAAGTGAAATGATGGAGTTTTGGAAGAAAGTTTCAAACTGGTCAAAACCAAAGTAATTTCTTACTTATCATTGAAAAATAAATCTGGAAGGAGAGATCCTTGTAGGTTATTTTTTTACCTACCCCTCTGCCATAATCCAGATGTGTAAATCATTTTTAAATAATCCATTGAAATTACTTTCTAAACTCCTGTTTACAGTCCCAAGTGAATGAGGTTCTATGGCTTTAGATTACCCAGACCAAGATTCAGTGACCAGATTTTTCTTTCTTTTTTTTTTAACTCAATCACACCAAAGAATTCCAAGGTAGAATTGCAATAACTATTATAAATTATGTAAGGGTTTTTTTCTCTTGTATCATCTTTATTGGCTATGCAGCTAATTAGCTATTTCAGCACTATTCAGGCTAGCATCACTTGTTGGTTAACAAAAGAAGGGGAAATTTCAGAACACAAAGAACCGAAATGTTTGAGATTTGTTCTTCCTCAGATATATACCTCAGAGTGCCTATCTCCTGTTGAAGGAAATAATTTGTCATGATCTTAGTCAAAAGCATTCCTCTTTGCTGTCCTTTTTTATTAATTTAGATATGTTTCTAAGATGAGAAATGATGTAACTTCTAATTATGGTTACATGTAGTTAATTTCCTTCTTTTTTCCTAAGCTTGGTGTGAAAGGCAGTTTCCTCCAAAAGAGGGGCGGTAGTCGGGGGAGCTGGTTACCGGGAGGGGAGAATACTGATAGAGCTGATCTTCCTGTTGCCTTAGCAACAGATTTATTTATTAGGGGTTGAAATGACATGAGTTAATATACCGCATACCTGCTGATCGGCAAACTCCCCTATTTCAGCTGCAGTTGACAATTAAGTCCTGGACAGCTACAGCCAGGGGTTAATGTTCCTCATTAGGAGAACTAGGTCATTACCGGGAAATCAAGGCACTTAAGGCAGCATGGGTAAAATACAAAATTCAGCATCTAGATGAGTGAGGCTTTTTTATGTTAATTAACCTTATTTTCCTAGGTTAAAAAAAAATCTTATATGCACATGACAGTGGATCAATTAATTGAAAAAAAGAGCTAGTTTACTTATTCTGAGTTGTCTTCATTTCCTTTGCAAGGATTTCATTATTTTATGGAAAATTCTTATGTCTATATGATGAGTAAAAAGGGTATTAAAATTAAGAAGGGAATCATCATGGAAATCAGCTTTACCACAAGGGAATGAGCAAATAAAAGCCTTGGAAATGAAAATAAATAAGCTTTGCTAATAATACCTCACCTAAGGAGCAGAATATAAGCCCATCAGAGCTGGGAGATATTTAGAGGTACTTCTTTGCTTCTTTATTAAGCAGTTACATAGTTATTTGACCTTCAGAAACTGAAACTTTGGAAAAGTGATTCCAAGTGGTTTGTAAACATTCTATTTGCAGAAAGCCTATAGCAGTTTAACAAACAATAACTTTCCAGTTCATAATTGGCTTTTTTTAATACCAATAAAATTAGATACATTAGTTGAAAGCTTTTATTAAAATGTCTGAGTGGGTGTTTTTTTCACTTGATAAGTTCATAAATAATGTATCAAGCCCCTTCTGAAAGCTTTGTTTTCTTATTTCTTTAAAGAGCCTTTATATTGAAAGGGGGGTATTTACAGAGTAGAAAAAGATTTATTGCCCAGAATCCTATTTTATCTTCATTACTGTACTGCCTCCATTGAAATCACTTCTTTCCAGTTCTTTGACTTCTGGTAACTTTCTCTGTGGGACATAAACAAAAGCCAAAAGGTGCACTTACCATCAATATCCCCTAAAATACTGTCCCTTCAACATCAAAATCAAAATCACTTTGTTTCTCCTCTCTCTAACCATATACTATAAACTGTCCTTATTAATGTGAAAATAATTGACTTACAGAAACTTAGTTTAGAACTTTTGTTGGCATTTCTCCTCCCGTCAGAAAAAAATGTACATCTCTCCTTTAATTGATTATCTCTCTGTGATTCAGTGTATATTTTCATCTCCTCCTCCAAATTGTTTTCCTATTATATAAGTGAAACTGGTCCCACAGATACTTCTTTAGAAAATACCATTCTAGTAAACCTTTGTTAGGAGCATGTAGATTGCCACTTATCATCTGATTTAGCATAAAATTTCTGCTTTAGGTGTCACCTCTCAAGGCTGAAATTAGACATGATCCTTACACAACTGCCTCTTTTCACCTGCCCTGGCCGATCCTTGGTTTTAACAAGAACTCTTTTAAAGGAGAAATTTTTTCCTCAATTTCAGAATTGCCACCCGAGAGCCAGAGTTCTAGAATAAGGCAGTATGGAAGAGACTTGTTAACTTTTCTCCAACGTGTCTTTCTCTTTTTCTTGGGGACACAATTGGACCACATTTTCCAGCTTCCACCGCAGTTTGGTGTGGCTGCGTGACTAGTCTTAGCCAGTAAATGTAAGCAGAAGTGATGTGGACCACTTCCAGGCCTGGGCTATAAAAATGTCCCACCAACATTCCGCCACATTCTGTTTCCCTTTGAGGGGGCAGACACGGAAGGCACTTCTTGAAGATGACAGTGCCTCTTTTGACTTGGGTCATTGGATTGACCCCCAATAAAGAGGGCTGCCCTTTGATCTGCCCACCTGCCTACCACTCTGACATGCACCATTATACATTTTTTAATCCGTATTTTTTAGTGCAGCCACCCTACCTGAATGAATGCAGACAGCCATTACAATAATCTAGGTAAATGTGGTGGTTTTCCTAGGGTAGTGGCAATGGATGTTGTAAGAAGTAATCAGGATATATTTTAAAGATTTTGGCCTAAGTGGATAAACGGAGGTACTGTTTGCTGAGGTGGGGAAGGTAAGGTTTAGAAAGTTTGCATTTGAACATACTGAGTGAGAGGTATCTTTTAGACATGCAAGGGGAGGTTTCAAGTTGGAAGCTAGAAATACAAGTCTTTTATTCAGATGAGCAGTTAGGACTGAAGATAGAAATGTGGGTGTTATCAGCATTGATATGTTCGATTCCCATAAAACATTTAAAAAATATGTTGGATTTTAAGTCTTATAAATTACATTTTTAAGTTTTCTGATTTTAAACGTTGAATTCATCCTGATTCTGTGGACAGCGGTTGTAGCCTCGTGATAGTTACAGCGTAGTAAAGTCTGGTCTCTCTACAAGTCCTGGTGTCACAGTTACCAGACAAGTTATCTACTCTCTAACTTCAGTTTTCTTCTTTATATGATGAGAATAATGTTGAGTACATTATAGGATTGTTCTGAGGATTAAAGAAGATGATATATGTAAATGAGTTACCACAGTTCCTGCTAGAGAATAAGCACTTAATAACCATTAGCTATTATTATTATTACTAAATAATACAGAGTACTTCATTCCCTCACATAGAATTGTCACTTTTGCCCACCATCTCTTATTGGTCAAAATCAATTTTTTCTTAACTCCCTGGAAAAAGAAAAGAAAAGAAACAGCTAAATAAAGTCGTCTTTTTTTGTCTTCATTTTCAGCCTACCCAAAACAAGTACATACTGTACAGAAAAATGGAATTAAGCTACAGAGCAAACACTTCTAAGGAGCAGCATCTGCCTTGTAAATGAAGTTTATAAAAGGCTACCAAATGTCCCTTCACATTTTTTATGATTGTTAGGGTATTACTAAACCTGGATGGAAAAATGTTTTTTGAGGCTCTTACATCAGCCCCCAAGGTGTCAATATCACAAATTATTTCCGTTTTTTACAAGATGGCTGCCATGAGCCTTCACTTAGGAATGGCAGTGCTGTTTGAGCAGGACTTATATAGTTTTAAAGGTATGATTTGCTAAAAGGCACTTTCTACCTTTATAATTGTCAAATTTTACACACAATTTTTTTTAAAAAACAGCTTTAATGGGATATAATTTATATATCACAAAATTCATCCATTTTAAATAATACAACTTAATGATTTTTTATCAATTTACAGAGTTCCATAACCATCACCATAATCCAATTTTAGAACATTTTTATCACCCCAGAAAGAATCCTCATGCCCCTTTGCAGTCAATCTCTGTTCCCACCCCGACTCCAGGAAACCACTGATCTGCTTAACTCTCTCTACAGATTTGTCTTTTCTGGACATTTCATATAAATGGAATCATACACTAGGTGATCTTTTGCATATGCTTTCTTTCACTTAGGTCAATGTTCTTGAGGTTTGTCCATGTTGTAACAGGTATCAGTAGTCCGTTCCTTTCTAAGGCTGAGTAATATTACATTGTATGGCTATAACACATTTTGTTTATTCATTCATCATTTAATAGACATTTTGACTCTTTCCACTTTTTTGATTATTGTGAATAATACTCCTATGAACATTTTCATAAAGTCTTTGTCTACACGTATGTTTTCATTTTCCTTGGGTAGATACCTAGGGGTGGAATTACTAAGTTGTCTGATAAATGTACATTTAACTTTTTAAGAAACAAGCAGATCACATTTAAGGATAACACCTATTAACTCTTTCTCCCTAGATTCATTCACTCATTTAAAAATGTTTTTGAACTTTTTCTAAAACCAGCCACTGTACTAAGCACTAGATATAGTCAACTCTCGGTTATCCTCTGTCATTGGAATGAAATGTAGGCTGGATGTTTAAAATCTCCTCATTATTCATTAACCTAATGCTGGGCATTCTTTCAGGTGTCTTCAGCAAAAAGTCTATGATCCTAATGGGTCTGTTATCCCAAACAGGTACCAAACGGGTATGTGATAGTTTGCTTCCAGGAATCCAAGAAGAAAGGCATAATCCTCTGCTCGCTAAAAGTCCAGAGTCTAGGAAGGGAGACAGATACATAATGCCTGCATAGATCTCATTGTCCCTGCCACTTTCTAAAAGATAACATGCTGAAATTCTGACTCCTGCTTTTTTCCCCTAAGTTATTTTACACTCGTTTATGAATGGTACATTAATGACCCTTACGTGCAGCTCCGAATGGCTGTCTTGTTTGGTTCCTCTTCATTTAAATCTCTTATTAGTTTTCGATGGCTACCATAACAAAATACCACACCACTGACAGCTTAAAACAAGAGAAATCTATTCTATCACAGTTCTGGAGGCCAGAAGTGAAAAATTGGTATCACTGGGCTAAAATCAGGATGTTAGCAGAGCTTGACTCCCTCTGGAGGGTCTAAGGAAGAAGGCTCCTTCCCTTTTCCTTACATCTTCCAGCCTCTAATGGCCACCAGCAATCCTTAGTCTTAGTCTCTGTTCTCTGTCTCTGGGGTCACACTGCCTTCTCCTCTTCCGTCTGTATCAAATCTCCCTTTGCCTTCCTCTTATGAGGACGTATGTGATTGCATTTAGGGCCCACCCAGATATTCCAGGATAATCTCCCTATCTCAACATCCTTGACTTAATCACATCTACAAAGTCCTTTTTTGCCAAATAAGGTAACATTCACAAGTTTCAGGATCAGAATGTGGAGATCTTTTGGGGGCCATTATTCAACCTAACAAAAGCTGCATATGCAATCAGTATGAAGTCGTTCATTCATTCATTCATTCATTCAATACTTCTTGAGCATATAGTACATGCCAGGCAGTGAAATAAGCATTGAGGATATAACTGTAAGGAAAAATTCACACATATAGTCCTTGCCTGCTTGGGGCTTCAATAGCTATTATCAAATAAAATTTGCCTGAGATAAGCATTACAAGGAGAAATGGAAAGACAGAATGATATGTAACTTTTTTGTAAACATGTTACACATTTATTTTAAATACTTTAAATAATAAAGAAATGTACAAATGAGGAAGTTTTAAAAACCTCACTGAAAAAATCTGCATACAAAAGTAATTGCCATTCTTGATGTTCTTTCATTCCATATTCCTGTCTACTATTTTTGATTTTTTCAATAATTACCGTAGTGATTTTAATATACAAACTTACCCATACATTTACCTCTTTCCTTGCCTCTTATTCCCTCTTGCACATTAGACCTTTCCTCTGCCCAAAGAATTGCTTTTAGTGAGAGAGTGCTCGTGGCAAACTCATCTGAAATTATCTTTTATTTCTCTCTTGTTCTTTAAGGATATCTTTTCTGAGTATTCAATTCTAGGTTAAGATTACATTCTTTCAGCTTTATTTTGCTATCAAGAAGTTACTTAATCGAGCTTTAATCTCTAGCTACTTTAAAGATCTTGTCTTTGTCTTTGGTGTGCTTCACTTTCACATGTGTGTAGGAATGGATTCTTTCTTAAGCTTACTTGGGATTTGTTAGAGTTTTTAATCTTTGAATATGATGTCTTTCATCACTTCTAGAAAATTCACAATTATATCTACAAAATATTGCCTCTGCCTCATTCTCTCTCTCTCTCTTTTTTTAGTATTCTGTGTCTTGATTTTTCTGAACATCTCTTATTTCTTACCCTTTCTTTCATGTTTTCCATGTCTTTTTTATTCTGGATCCTGGATATTTTCTTTAGGTTTATCTTTGAGTTTACTAATTCTCCCTTAATTTCAATCATTATATTTTACATCACTCAAACTTCTTTTTGTTAATTTTTTCAATACTGCTTGGTCATTTTTAAAGTCCCCTGCTCTTCATATATTTAGTCTCTTCTTTCTTTTTTTTTAAATATGTCGTTGCCTTTTTTATAATTAATTAATTATGGCTGTGTTGGGTCTTCGCTTCTGTGCAAGGGCTTTCTCTAGTTGCGGCAAGTGGGGGCCACTCTTCATCGCGGTGCACGGGCCTCTCGTTATCGCGGCCTCTCTTGTTGCGGAGCACAGACTCCAGACGCGCAGGCTCAGTAGTTGTGGCTCACGGGCCTAGTTGCTCCGCGGCATGTGGGATCTTCCCAGACCAGGGCTCGAACCTGTGTCCCCTGCATTGGCAGGAAGATTCTCAACCACTGCGCCACCAGGGAAGCCCCTAGTCTCTTGTTTCTTTAAACACTTCAAACGTACAACTTTTATATTCCATGTTTGATAATTCCAATATCTGAAACCTTTGTGGGTCTGCTGTCTTTTTTCTCTTTGCTCATGGTGCCTTGTTTCCTATATGTTTTTGATTTTTGACTGCAAAGCCATATTTTTCGGAACTTTACCAAAGGGAATTCTTTGAGGATTGCCCAAGTTGTATCTGGATTTCTCCAGAGGGGATGTGTGTTGCCTCTAGTACTACTTCAGACTAAATTCTCAGTTAAGGTTGTTTGTTTTTAAGACCATTCAGGTAGCTTGATGTCAGGTTTCAGACTTATTTCAAGGCCGATGTGAAATTTGTAAGGGAAATTTTACTACTCTGTAACAGCAGCATATATCTTCACAATATCTCTCCCGTAGATGCTTTCCTTTCCATCTTACTGCTGTACCATACCCCTGGTTCAATCCTTATTAATGTAAACCTAGACTATCATAATAACCTTCTTATTTTCTCTTCTCTGACCTTAGCACCCTCCAGTTCAAAGTGGGGTAAATATCCCAACCTTCTTCATGTCATTTTGCTCAGAGACCTTCTGTGGCTTTCACTTACCACATCATTGATCTCAACATTGGCTGCCCATTAAAATGAGGAGTTTTGGGGGTTCTTTTTTGTTTTTTTAATTAAGAATTCCTGTTCCCCTCATACCAATTAAACCTGAATTTCTGAGAGTGGGAACCTTGCGTCAATTTTTTTTTTTTTTTTAAGCATCCCAGTCAACTCTGATGTGCAGCCAAGATTGAGAAATACTAATCTGCAGAAATTTTTTTTTGAAAAAGGAATTGCCTTAATCCAGCAGTTAAGACCTTATAGGATGGTGGTGCTCAACCCTGCCTGCACGTAAGACAATACTCAAGTGCAAGCCCCACCCTGAGGGATTCTGATTCAGTTGGTCTGAGATGAAGCCCAAGTACTGGTGTTTTTAGTAGTTCCTAAGATTTGCAATGTGCCAGATTGAGAACCACTGCTCTCGGATGACAAAGTCACAGGCTTACAGTCACCAAGCTGGTAGCATTAATGAGTAAAAAAGGCTAGCTGGGAACTGTGAAGGCTGGAGAGCACCACCCCTGCAGAAGGTGCAGGCAGCCCTCAGCTCTTACTGATGGCAAAACATGGCCACCACTTAGCAAGCCTGCTCTACGTACAGCCCCATCTCACTTCTCCAGTCAAATCTTAAGAGTACTTGAAAAATAAGCAAATGTACTCTCTATTTATGAGTATGTATGTATACACACCCCTCCAACCAGGAATTAGGGAGTATATGTTCATTCACCTTGCTTTTTCCCCAGCTCAGTGCTTTTGCTCCTGTTCTATTCCTTAACTTCAGTGCTGTCCTTTCTCCTCCGTATCTGTCTAAATCATCACCATCCTCTAAGGGTCAGGTCAGGTTTTCTCTGACCTGACAATGGAGAGCTGATGACTGAAGGAAGCGGGTGTTTTGGGAGGGACATGTTCCCTTTTGTCTTACATAAACCACTCTCCTTGGGGCTCTATTTATCTTGCACACGCTTTGGAACTTAAATAAAACAAAGCTTTATATGGTTAAGCTTATTGGTGTTTTAGCTTTATGATTACCACCAGATAGTTTTATAAATGGATATTTATTACATTAAGAAATCTATCATAGGGACTTCCCTGGCAGTCCAGTGGTTAAGACTCCGTGCTCCCAGTGCAGCGGGCATGGATTCCATCCCTGTTCGGCAGACTAAGATCCCACATGCCGCATGGTGTGGCCAAACAAAATTAAAAAAAAAAAAATGTTGAGCATTCTTTATATAATATAGTAGACAGATATTAGAAATGAAGAGTTCTTAACATGTGGATTAGTTAGTTAGGTAAGGATTAAAAAGCACTAAGACTGAATAAGAGGTATTTTTAGTAGATAAAGTGAATAAGAGGTAAGGAAAAATAAAAACAGAATATCTCAAAATCTGATTTATGCTGGGGAAAGATGAGTCAATAAGAATGTCTTAAGTAAAATAATAGCAAAAACAAGCACCATTCATTCCTTAAGCTAAAATATTTATGTGCAAGGCATTTATTTAAAAAATATATTACATACAAACTACTATGTATAAAATAAATAAG
The DNA here is from genome assembly GCF_009873245.2 of Balaenoptera musculus. Taxonomy (NCBI): domain Eukaryota; kingdom Metazoa; phylum Chordata; class Mammalia; order Artiodactyla; family Balaenopteridae; genus Balaenoptera; species Balaenoptera musculus. Next base: position 27,726,143 of record NC_045791.1, on the reverse strand, counting down.
ATACAAGGATGTAATGTACAGCACAGGGAATATAGCCAGTATTTTACAATAACTTTAAATGGAGTGTCATCTATAAAAATGTTGACTCACTATGTTGTACACCTGAAAGTAATATAATACTGTAAATCAACTATACTTGAATAAAAAAATAACAAAAATATATATTACAATAATATTTCCCTTTTAGATGAAAGAACTTAAATTTGTAATTTAGCCATTTGTAAAAGAGCCATGTTAAATGAACTTGAACTATAGTCCTAAGTAAAAGGAATCCAAGATATAAGCATTCCCTCATTGATTTATTTACACATTCAGTACATGTTTACAAGGGGCAAGGAAGTTGGCATCCCCAGTGCGCACGTACACCAGGTTGTAATTTGTGAACACAGACTGCCTAGTTTGAATCCCAGGTCTGCCCTTTACCACTGGGCCACTTTGGGAACTTGCAAAGCGTCAGTTTCTTCATCTATAAATTATGTGGAAGAATGTTACCTACCTCACAGAGTTGTTGTGAGGAGGCAATGATTTTATCCATCCAGTGGTCTTAGAATAGTTCCTGATCCATATAAGGGCTGTATAAGTTTATGCTCTTATTATTAATCTTTGCTTCCCTATAACTCAACTCTGTTACGTCAGGATTCTCTCAGTGGATTTATGATAATTCAGTAAAATTTAAGTTCTCCCTTCTTTCTCCTTCAAGTAGCACTTAAGTTCTAAGGATGCTTAGGAACGTCAGTGGAGAAAGCTTGGTCTCAATGGGCACATGGCCACATTGGCATCCTTTGAAAGGAATATTGTCCGGTCTGGTTCTTGGTGGTCACCCCACAGAGCTGGTGTCTAGTACGTTTAGTTCCCATCTGCCTGTACGCTGAGTTGCTCACCCTGTGTGCACTGCAGGGGCCTTTCAGTGTAATGCAGTGCCACCTGTGTCCCTCTGGCTGTCTGGAAACTTCTTTCTCTTACTCAGGGTTTTTGGAATTTTTGGTTGCTCTCCCATTCCACTTCTGGACCTCAGAAAACTCAGCAAATCTCCTTGTAGTCTTCCCAGACCCAGGCTGTTTATTTTCCTCAGTTGATCCCATGTCGTGCTGGCCACAGGAGCTGCTGCAAAGCTGCTGGTTTCTAGAGGAAAAGGCACAAGACCAGGGTCACTCTCCCAACAAACAGGCTCTCTGTCACCCTGTTTACCCCAGTTTTCAGCCCTGGAATCCACTCAACCTTGTCTCTGTTCTCTCCAACGTGCCTCCCTTAGCCCATCCTTAGATTTTTGGGCTGGGGGGCTGGGGGGTGGCAGTGTAGGGAGAGTGTTGAGAGAAACCTACTTAGTATTATTCTCCAAAATTATTGATTAGACCTCGGCCTCAGAATTTTGATGTGGAAATCAAGAATTAACCATTGTTTGCCTTCTCTCTGCATTTCTGCCTAATAACCCTACCTTAAGGGTAAAGACTAGAACATCCTTATTGCCAGGGGGTGGGGGAGGAGCAGATTTGCAAAGTAGGAAATACCGAGGGAGGAAGCCTATTAAGCACATTGATTAATACTTCAAATATTATCCTTCTACACATGTATTGATAGGGCTTCTTTTGAGACCCCCTGCCTCAGAGAGCTCCCAGATAATTGCATTACAACATAATAAGTGAAAACCCAGAAGAGGAAGCAACTAATTTTGCCTGGAAAAGTCAGGCAACGCTTCACCGAGGAAGTAAGGGTAATTGAAAGAGGGATTCCATTAGACACAGTACTCCTCAGCTCCTGACCCACATGTGTTGCAAGAAAGAACACTGAACTAAACTGGATGTGAACTTGAACTCAGGGAGCCAGAAAGACTCAGCCAGAACTGGCCATAGTGCTTTTCTTCTTGTGTCCATTTGTAAGTCTACATTGAGGTGAACAGTCTGGTGGACACGATCCCTCCATCCCTCCATCCCTTGTGTATGAGGCTGCCCCCTGGGCTAGAATGAAGTTGGTGGATAGCAGCTTGACACCCGCAGTCCTCCCTGAGGTCCTAGAAAGCTCTGGTCTTCTCTTGTGTCAGAGCCCAGAACTTCTGAACTGGAGGCTATTTTATTTTACTTTACTTGCATATTATATTGTATTTTTTTTCAAGTATTTTTTAAATTAATTTTTATTGAAGTGTAGTTGCTTTACAATGTTGTGTTAGTTTCTTGCTGTACAGCAAAGTGAATCAGTTATGCATATACACATATCCACTCTTTTTAAGATTTCCTTCCCATTTATGTCACCACAGAGCATTGAGTAGAGTTCCCTGTGCCATACAATAGGTTCTCATTAGTTATCTATTTTATACATAGTAGTGTATATATGTCAATCCCAATCTCCCAATTCATCCCACCCTCCCCTTCCCCCTTGGTAACCATAAGTTTGTTCTCTACATCTGTGACTCTATTTCTGCTTTGCAAATAAGTTCATTTCTACCATTTTTCTAGATTCCACATATAAGCGATATCATACAATATTTGTTTTTCACTTTCTGGCTTATTTCACTCTGTATGACAGTCTCTAGGTCCATCCACGTCTCTGCAAATGGCACTATTTCATTCCTTTTTATGGCTGAGTAGTATTCCATTGTATATATGCACCACATCTTCTTTATCCATTCATCTGTGGATGGACATTTAGGTTTGGAGGCCATTTTAAAAGCTTTACCTGTTGCGTACCTAATCCTTATTTTAGGAGCCGGCCTCCAGCAAATGTGAAATGGAGAAGTTTTTCCATAGCAGGCACCGCCCCATCTTACTTTTGTGTACTATTTACCCTCCTCCTAGCATGAGCCATTTAGCTCTCACCTAGGCACCCCAAATTTCCTTTTGTTTGCTATTTCACACAATTCTAACCTTCCCTATGTGTTCTTCACATTTCAAAATCTCATCTTCTTGACCTTCCTGCTTTAACCATCGAGTTTACATACTCTTAGTAATCTGTTTCAATATATTAATCCCCAAAGAATACAAGATACACACATATAATTTTAAATTAAATCCCACTAACGTGTACATACTTGCTAATATCTTGATGTCTTATCTCCGCAGGGATATTTGTGTTTTAAAGAGGTTGCTTGTTTACCTGCTTCTCCAAAATGAAACACAAAAAGGGAATTTTTGCTTATTCATCTAACCATCCAGCCATCAAATAATATTTAGTACCAACCTTCTGTGAACAGGTACTTTGTTAAAACTGTGCAACCAAGATATGTCAAAGGCTCCAGGCTTAGGGAACTTCAGGCATTAACAGTCACAGATGAGCTTTGTGGACAATGGACTTTCCTTCTTATCTCTCAGATCACAGCACAGGGGGAACAGGCTCTCTCCTTGACTGGAACTTAGACTCCTTGAGGGTTGGGTCTCCTGTTCTCTTCAGTCATAGTTGCATCCCAGTGCCTTGTGTAAGTTCTGTCTGGCACGCAGAGGTGCCTAGTTCGCCTTCATCGAATAAATTCCTGACTTCGGAGACAAGGATATTCTTGTCCTAAGGCCAAAAACTTACACTAGATGAGAGATTTTATGTTGTTCTGAATTTTTATACTTTAAATAATACACTTGGACCCTAGAACCAACCACAATGTTTTGTTAGGTATCATTTTGAATATAAAGCTGGTCTGCTTGGCATTCTTCCTAAAGGTAGTTGATATTCAAGTAAAGAAAAGACCCCTTTATAACCTTCCGTTGGTAGGTTTTATATTGCAAGTCCAATTTACAGATGAAAACACCTAAGAGGCATTTATTACATATCTGTCCTGTAAATGCATCAAAGATATAAAACCACTGACTTCTTTCTTTGACTTGAATGGTTAAAATTGTCCATCATTTTAATACTTCTGAAGTCTAAAATATACTAATATATAAGTTAACTTTTAAGTTTAAATAACTGTGAAAAAGTATTAAAACGTAATCATATAAAGCCAAATTAGAATATTGAAGAAACTCTATGCAAAAAAATGAAAAATTAATTCTTCAATTTTGATCTCAAATACATACTGCTCTCTAGAATATGGGTGAACTTTTTCCTAAATGAAAATATTGTCATAACTGAATATACACATACTACTGAATCTTTGGGTAAGTTCTCATTTGGAAAGTATGATACAGATTTCATTTTTAAAAAATGAAGTCCATAAAATCTGAGTCTAAAACAGAAGGAACAGGTTTTTTAATGTTTACCTTTTTAAAAGGTTCCCTTTATTTTAGGATGTTCATGGGAAATTCAACTTCCAGTGCCATTCTAATACATAAAAAAATGAATGTCAGGAAAAAAATTGTTTCATGTACCAGCCAATGTATTTCTGTAATCCTCCCAGAAAAGATGATTGTCAAACAGACTACTTCTTGCAAAAATGCCTTCTCTGTCTGATCTCTTACTTAGCACTTTATTCTCTGCTTCTCAGGACTGAACCAGGCTCAGGAAACCCTTAGTACCAGCAGCCCACAAGCCCTGTTGACGTCTTGGTAAGGAGGGATTTTGGTCTTGCACTCACAGCGCACTCTTCACCTTGGAGAAGTGCCTTCTACCAGCTGTCCCTGAGAATCGGAGGATATCCTCCATTTCACTTCCACCTGTCTGCCTTTTTGATCCTCATTATTTTTGGCAGCTTCTCCATCTATTGTGTGGTTCAGGGGGTTGATGTCTTATTGTTGTGGAAGATTACATTTGCACTCTATTTCCAGTTCTCCTTGTTGCCTTTGGGTAATGTCCAAGTGGAGAAGGGGGGAATGACAATTGACTCCCCTGATCTCAGTTGTAATTATTTAGGACAGTGATTTGATATGATGTTATAATAGTTCTTGGAAGGAATGATGAGCATCTGAACTATATCAAGAAAGGAAAAACATACTTGGGTGATAATAAGGAGTTGGTTCGGGGATTGATTGTTGATGTGAGGGTGTCTGGGCTAATTGTGGATTGGGTGATGAGATTCATGGTGGCACTTGACAGAACTAGGGATACAGTCTGAGAAGAAAAATTCAGTTAAGGACATGTGTGCCTTTATACACAAACACAAACTGTGCTTTAAATCACATTTGTAACTCTATGAAAAGCTCAATAATGGCACATTCCGCTTATACTATAAATTAACTGATTGTAAAGTATAGCAAACTTTATTTTTTGCCCAATTATGGTGACTATCAAACTCACTAGAATATTCTTAAATTCCCAGTTCTATAAATGAAGAATAAAACAATGATGATTACAATAATTATAACAACCACCATCCTTTATTGTGTATTTTCTGTTTACCAGGCACTGAAAATTGTTTCATATACATCATCTCAGTTAATCCCCTCAGCAGCTCTTTGAACTGAGTGTTATTAGCCAGATTGTTACAGATGAGGAAATTAAATCTCAGACAGGTTTAGTAATTTGCCCTGGATTACAGCTACTAAATATCAGAACTAGGATTTTAACCCTCCTTTCACTAGGCTGTATCGTCCATGTAAACTATTTTACATCATTCATTCTGATAAAACACACCATTAGAACTATAGTTATAGATGAATTGATTATTATTAGCTTTCAATAAGCATCTTCTTTTTTGGGGGGTTTACATACACCTCTAAAGCAAACTATTTAGTCAAAAAGATCTCTCACCAAATACACTATCTAACATACTCGACTCTTCTTTGTTATCCATTCTTTACCAGAAATAAATTTTTCTGATACCTCCTAGTAATAAGTAGATTTAATTAATTAAGACTTTGGTTCATGAGACTTCTCATTCTGAAGAACCATTTCTTGAGCATTATAGTTAATTTATAGCATGTGATGCTATTACAATATTCAGAATCTTTTATCCTTTTTCATATGAATGATTAGTCTATCTTTGGTACCTAATGTGAGTAGTTCTTAATACCTTTAAATAATAAGCCAAAAAGACTGGGTAATGAAATTTGGGGGTGAACTTTTTTCTTTTATGTTATTGTGAAAGGGACTAAGTAGAATAATACAGATTTATTTCATTTATGAGAATGTAGGAGAAGAGAGGAGATACATAATTAATAGTTTATAAAATGAAAAAATGCAACATATGTAGTAACAAGAACACGTCATTTTGAGCAGGTCTTTATAGAACAGACATCCCATACTGTGTTCCTCCTTTTCCACAGTCATTGCCATGACAATCTGGTATGCTTAGCAGTTGCTGCTTAGTAAGGGAGATGTCTCTTCTAGGAGATCTCTGTGTCAGCCAAAAAAACACAGCAGTCTCATTTGGGTCTAGAAATAAAATGAAATACATAAAATGAACAGAATTTTAGCATTTTTCTTCCCATTGAAAGGATTTTTTATGAGTCACTTTGCCCATTTCTACTTTAACATTTTTTAAATCAGAAGGAAGTTTTGGAGCAGAATTTTCTCTTCAAGTTAAGATTCTTTCCCATATGATTGAAGACCTTGTCATTTCTAGATGTGACAAAATGTCCACAACTGAATATGAAAACCTGTTATTAAGAATTGAAATTCATTTGGATGAAAGGCATCTAATAATCCAGGCCATGTTTAATTGTCCATTAAAAAAAAAAAAAAACATGATCCTTCATGTCATTTCATAGACCTATCCTACTGTAATCTAAAAAATATAACTGTCTCTATTCAGCCATGACAGAGCTATTATTCAGTCACTCCAAAATCATATTTTGAGTGCCCACCAACTTCTGGAGTCAAAGGGTTTCACTGTTGTGGTAAGGATTTCAGACGAATCATAAGAGGACAACATACAAATAAATATGAAATAATGTAAAAGAACACATTCATGGAATCATCAGTAACTTGGGAATGTTCTTGCAGGGATTCAGAGTGAGATGGGATTTCACAGGGATGACTACTAGTAACAATAAACTCAAAGTCAGTGAAAGAGGCAATGGGCAAAGAGTGGCAGAGAGGAGGGGAGAGTGTGTTCCAGACTCAGGAATTATAGACACAAGAGCTGTGGATGGAAAACAGCACAGAGACAGGAAGAGGATGAGAATGAATATGAGTATCAACACTCATTTGAGGGAATGAGTTGATTGAAATATTTGAATGTTGGATAGGGTGGCTTAATTTCAATTTAGTGGGTTTTTAGTATGCATTTCAGAGAAGAGATATATAAGGAAAATCACATAGAAGAGGATAATGTAAGAGTTTTTCTGGAAGCTGAATTGGCAGAGGGAGAGTCTGAAGCTCAGTGGTGTTGTCAAGGTGTGAGGGGATAACATTGTACTATAGAAATGGAAATTATCAAGCAATCTTAAATTATCTATGTAGGGGAAAATAGTAAGGTTGGTAATGAGTTGATTAGCAGGACAACTTAGAAGCAGCCTCCTTGTGTTCAGAATGTGTCAGGCTTGAGTCCTGGAATATTGGGAGGATGAGGATGTGTCAGTACCCAAGAGGAGCTAGGTCATTAATGCTGTGTTCGACAAGGCAACAGCTTAGTTTTTAAGTATTATAGATGAGTTGTCATTGGAAGAGCCAAGTGAAGACTCTGTGTATTCACCTCATTATATAAATAGTAAAAAAAAAAAATTTATAATAGGTGGGGATAAAAAGAATAGATTCATGAGAGGTAATCTAGATTTGGAGTCAGTTCAGAATAATAACTTTTTAAACTGTATGCCAGGCCCAATTCTACACATGGAGAATACAGGGTAAACAGGCATGAGCTCTGCCCTCATGGAACTTACAACATAGCAGAGTGAGTAGGTGAATCTTTGAAAGTAGGATAGTTCCAAAAGGCAGGTAAACATTGTAGAACAGGAGAAATAGATCTTCGTTAGAGATTTGAGATGGCTACATTTGCAGGGTAGGAGGAAAAAACAAGAATGAATAAGGATTCTACAAAAGAGAAATTTGAATGTTATAAAAAGAACCAGATGTCACTTTAAGTATTGTTTGAAACATCAGTAAGTTGGAACCAACTTAAATGTCCACTAGTAGGAGGATTTACTTTAAATTGTGAAATATTAGGTAAACATTATTAAATGAGATATTTATATGCACTGATGTAGGTAGATGTCTATGATGTATTTAGTGAAAATGGAAAGTGCAGAATGACTGATAATGATCTCATATTTATAAAGTAAGGAAAGTATATAAAAATACACTCACACAAATATATATTTGTGCATGTGCATAGAAATAGGTCAGGAAACCTACTCACCAAACAGTTGTTAGTAGTGGTTACATATGAGGAGTAGAATCAGGAGGGGTAAGAAATAGGGGCTTTCAGTGCATACTGCATGTATTTCAGAATTATTTTTATTTTATTACATTGAGCATGCATTTTTTTCATTGAAATTTGTATTGGAATAATTGTAGATTCACATACAGTTGTAAGAAATCATACAGAGTCCCCTCCTGGAACTGTGATGTTACAAAATGTTGAGTCTTCTGTTCCTGTCCCACAGGTCCCTGAGGTTCTGTTCTTTCTTATTTTATATTTTTGTCTATTTTCTCTCTTGTTCACAGTGAGTAAATTCTGTTCACCTCAAGAACACTGATTCTATTCTCTGCAATATCCTTTCTACTATTGAGCCCATCCAGTGAGTTTTTAAATTTCTATTCTTGTATTCTTGGTACTGTTATTTCCATCTGACAGATGCTGAGATTAAGCATGGGAAAACCTGACTGTAAGCTTCCTGGCAGTCAGGGTAAAACAGGAAACAAAAATCATGCATCTTCCTATATGAGAAGTAGAAACACAACAATTCTCAGTGATGTCAAAGAATTTCCTAGGCTTCTCCCTTAGGCAAATTTCTCACTCTAGGAGATGGACTACAGGAGTAGCTCTCAGGATAACCAGCAAGCAGTTCTGAATGTATTTTCTACACGTCTCTTGGAGGGAAATGTTATAATACAAAAGAAAATCTAAATGATTTGTCAGTTTCAAATTACAGCCCAGATCACCACATTTGACAAGGAGAAACTTTATTACAGAGGGAAACAGACGGACTTAGTAACGTACTGGGGAAAGAGCTTAGTTCCATAGGACCTCCCAGGTCTGAGAGGAAGTAATTACATACATTGTGATGCTTTAAAAGTATGTGCAACAGTAGCTGCTGCCTAAGTAACATCCTAAGGGTGGGGAAGACCCAATTCATCTTAATTGAGACACTTCATGGCCTACCAGTTATTTGAGTCATGGGTTTCTATTGGCTTCCTGGCGAAAGTTGTAGAGAAAGAGAGCTTATTGACAAGTTAGAGAGCTGAGTGAAATTACTGTGTACAATATCTGGGAAGAGTGGGAATCATTGTTGAAGAGAAACAACCTGGGGGGTCTAAGCTTTTAGCAGTGGGGAGATTTAAAAGGAGATCATGTTGTGAGACCTAGTGGGAAAAATGATTCATTGAATATCATTTTCACTGGGTGGCCTGCTGGATGAAATGAGTGGGAAGATGTAATTGGTCATTAGGTCATTAGGTTGTAGTCTAAATACACTATTTGGAAACCAAGCAAGGATTGCTTCTAAGAAAGCAGAAGATGGTCAGTGGTGTCAAATGTAGGAGAAAATACAAGAAGATGAGAATGAAGGGGGGCATAGGTGGGAATTAGTATTGTTAGAGAGCATTGTCACCCAACAGAATTAAAGAATGGGAGGAAAGTTGTAGGAAAGACACAGGAGGTAAGAAAGGAGGGATATAGCTAATATTCTAAGATGAAAGGATCTGTGAAAAGTCACCTAGAAATAGTATATTATTAGAACTATTGTCATCGATAAATGGTGTCAGGTAAAAAGGATAACTTAAAAATGCCCAAGACATACATGAAGAAATTGTGGAGGAGGGGATAGGATCACAGGCTTTAGGAAGGAAATTGACCATGAGAACACAGATTTCTCAAAGAGACAAGGTAGAAGATCTAGAGCTCTAATAGACTTTGAATTTGGAAAGGCAGATATCTCTCCCTCTGCTATTAAAAGGAAAGATGAGAATATGAATGTGCAGATGGCATGAAACCCTGATATGCATAAATTCGAATTTTATTTTTCTGTGACTTAATTTCTGTGCAATGGCCCATTTCAATATGGTGATGGAAAGCTCAAGCCGTTCAAGATTCTCTGTCTTCCATTTTCCTGGTCCTCATTCCTCCCAGGCCACTGCTGAGGGATCCTTTGCTTTTATCAGTCTGCCAGCAGCCCTGTGACTCTTCCATGACACTCAAGGAAACCATGGTTCCACATTTATGCCTACCATGACTCGGGAATCTCTCATGAATGTCGCTAGTACTGTGTGCCCAGATACATACCCTCAGACATTAACTCTCTGGAGTCATGCTTCTTCCTCAGCTTCTAACCCAGGAAGTGTAGTTCATGGCCTCAGGGACTCTCACAGTTCTGTTTTCCTCAACTTTCCCCCATCAGTCCTCCGTGTTTCTTCTCTGGAGGTGGAACAGTGACACATTGTGGGAGGGTGTATGCTACTATCACATAGCATTTTGCTTAAATACTTGTACCTATCTGAAGTCCTTACCATTTCTACAAGGGCTTTTGCTTCTGTGACCAACAAAGAAGACTGCCCCTTTTTTTGGTACAGGTTGGGGGGCTTTTACCCTGTCTCAAGCCTTCCTTGAAGCAACGAACATAAAACATCTTAGTTTCTTGAATGTGTTCAGGTAGAAGGGAAATGGAATAAATTGGTTAACATTTCTAAAATATTAAAATACCACAAATACCAAAGATGAAGCGAATGAGAGTTTATTGTGTATCTGCAGGGTGCCAGGCATTTCTTCATCCCTAACAACTAGCATTTTATTTTATTTATTTATTTTTTTAATTGGGGTATAGTTGTTTTACAATGTTGTGTTAGTTTCTGCTGTACAACAAAGTGAAGCAGAGTTCTCTGTGCTATACAGCAGGTTCTCATTAGTTATCTATTTTATACATATTAGTTAGTGTATATATGTCTAACAACTAACATTTTAAATGTAGGTATTATCATTACCCCATTCTAACGATGAAGAAACTGAGGCTATGTGAGGTTATATAACATACAAGTAGTCATATTGCTGATCAGTGGCAGAGCCACTTCTCTCTGAACTGTACCCTTCACTCTCCCTCTGAAAGTAAAGTTAAAGGGCAGAATGCAGGATGAACAACATTCAGAGAAAGCCACAGTGGGTATTCTTGGTTTTAGTATCCTGTAAGGAAATGATGGTGGGGAGGGCTGGTGGAGTTAGAGGAAGACAGACACTGGTAATATCAGATGCAGGAGAGACTGAGAAGTTGATGGCTCATAAGACTATGGGTTGAATTCTATTCGAAGCACCATTTTAAAAGCAGAAGCAGCACCTGTGGCAGGAAACCCAAACTGATAATTGTTGTCAGGCATATAGAGGGAAGTGAAGGGTTTATGGTCCTAGAAAGGATAATAGAGAAGTAAGTGATCATAACAACTAACACAAGCTGGTAAATAGAAGCGTTATGTTTTGGAATAAAGAACACATCACTGAATTTGGAAGTAACGTGGTACTTCATAATGAGGAAGCAAAGATGGAGGTTAGCAGGGTATCAGAAAAGGTGAAGAAATTTGAAACCATGGTGTTGAGAGATCATATAATTCCATGTTACTTCCCGTTATTCTTATTGCCATCTCTTATCCAATGGGTTTTAACCTCAAGTAGCAGTCTAAGACATGTCCATCGCTTGATGATCTGGAAACAAAACCAGGGACTGAAGGTACCAACTCTCTTTTTCTTCTCATTATATAGGAAGAAAGAAATGGAAAAGTCAAAGACTGTACAGAAGAAAGAATATGACTTTAGAGTGATGAGACCTGATTTCAAATGCAGACTCAGTCTCTTCTGTGTGATCTTAAATGAAGGAATAGTTATATTTCTATGACCACTTGGTTGAGAGGCTTAATTAAGATTATGATTAGGTGCCTAGTATGGGATCCTGCACATAGCAGGAGCTCTATAAATGTAATTTATTTTTCCTACACCTTTATTCATTCAACAAATATTTTTAGAGCAACTAATTTTATGCCACAGATAATGTATTAGTCAGCATAGGCCACCTTATGCTGTAGTAATAAAGACCCCCTAATCTCAGTTGCTTAAACACAGCAGAAGTTTAATTCTCTCACCAACTCAAAGTCTGCTGCATGTTTAGATGGCTTTTTTGGGCAACTCTTCTCCATGTAGCTGTCCAGACCACTTCACTCTTTTAACCTAACCATCTTAATACAAGACCTCTGCAAGGATCACTACAACAGAGAAAGTGCTGTCCAGAACTGCTCTTAGAAATTTCTACCTGGAAGTGACACACATCAATCAGCTTGCAATCCATTGGTCAGAACTGGTCCTGTGGCCTCTCCTACTTCAAGGGGATGAACGTGGAGTCTTTCGTGTGCCCAGAAAAAAAGAACCGAACATTGATGAACACAAGGAATGTCTTCCACTCGCAAGGCACTGGGTACTTAGTAGTGAATAAAGCAGGCATCATTTATCTTTCCCTCATGGACCTCTCAATCCAGAGTGACGTGCTGCTGGGAAAGTTACGGCATCTGAAAAGAGCCAGGTTTCTACCCAGGCAAGGCAAGGAACTAGATCAAAGTGATTGCATTCAATAAGTATAAAGTTATGTGGGAAAACAGGAAAGGGTAACAGTTGAGTATAAGTGACAAGTATGGAGAAGCTTAGCAATCCTCAATAAATATTTACTGAATGAATGTTAAGTGAGGAATAAGAAGAAATTTAGCTCTAAAAAACTAAACGGGAAAGGCGACAGAGAGAGAACAGATATAGGAAGAAAAAACACATGGAAACAGTTTATGCTTTTCAAATGTTCTGAATAATATTTGGGAATAAAAGCTGTTCTTGCTATATCTGCTGCTTCCAGTAAGCCTGAAATATTCTGCTCTGGTCTCTTCTGCCATAGTTGGGCTGCACAGGAATGAGTTCCCAGCCAGACTGTTTCATTCTTACCTAGTCAAGAATATGGGAATTGTTGGGAGACTTGGACTCTGACTCATCTTCTAGAATGTTTTATGACGAATCAAGTTTGCTTGATGGGCAGCTGTCAAATCTAGAAGTGTCACAGTAAATGAGGAATTATGCCACTATAAATACTAAAAATGCTACAAAGTTAAGCAAAAATCCTTATGAATACAGTTTTATGGCAGAATGTTAGAGGTGGTTCCTTAAAGCATTAAAATGATTGACATAAAAAATATTTATTAAAGGAATGATAGAAAACATGTAAAAGAAAAAGAGAAACATTTATAATGTAGCCCCTACAGATAAACCCTGTAAACATTTTGGTATAGTTCACCCCAAACTTTTTTCTAGGCACATACATCCATTTGTCTTACAAAAATAGATCATAAAATACGTATTGCTCTGTCACCTCCCTTTTACTTAACAGTATTTCTTGAATACGTTTCCATGTCAAAAATATACTTCTACAAAATTATTTCATGGCTGCAGGGTATTGTATCATATGTATGTGTCAAAGTATATTTCTTTATCATGCCATTATGTTGTTTACAGGTGGTTGCTATTATAAACAATGCTGTTATGAACATACTCTGGCTGAATTTCTGTGCACCTCTTTAATTATTTCATAGGGTAGCTTTTCTAAATTGGAATTACTGTGGCAAAAGTTATATACAATTTAAGGCTTATTATGTACATTACCAAATTGCCCTCTAAAATATTGTTGCAGTTTACATCCCTACCAGCAATTGATGAGAGCAGAAGAAGAGAGTTTAGGAGCCGATAAGTCTACGAATGTGGTTATAAAGAATTGACGATACCATTAAATGTGTGTTTAATCCTGACAGCTGTTGACAAAAAGGGGCACTGGATATGTTATTTTTATTTTTAAATTTTTATTTATTTATTTATTTTTGGCTGAGTTGGGTCTTCATTGCTGCACGCGGACTTTCTCTGGTTGCAGCGAGTGGGGGCTACCTTCTTGCAGTGCACGGGCTTCTCATTGCGGTGGCTCCTCTTGTTTCAGAGCACAGACTCTAAGCGCGTGGGCTTCAGTAGTTGTGGCATGTGGGCTCAGTAGTTGTGGCTCGTGGGCTCTAGAGCACAGGCTTGGTAGTTGTGGCACACAGGCTTAGTTGCTCCGCGGCATGTAGGATCTTCCTGGACCAGCGCTTGAACCCATGTCCCCTGCATTGGCAGGCAGATTCTTAACCACTGTGCCATCAGGGAAGCCCAATATGTTATTTTTTAATCCCTCATCCTGTATTTCATGCTTTATGCTAAAATCGTAAGTATGAGAACTTCACTTTAGATTTCTCAGAAAGGAATTTAAGACAGATTCACATTCTCTGCTAAATGGGTTCATTAATATTATGGGTGCTAGGATAAGATCCATGGATGAACCGTTGGATATCTGCAGTGAGTTCCTCTCTTGACAAAATATTTTGAGCTCTGTCATTGATATATCCGTGCCTTGATATATGTCTGTGGCTGAATATTTGTGCACATCTTTAATGATTCTCTGAATAGTAGGCAATTTCCCATTTGTCTAAAGAGAAAACTGAGAAAAATTTTCAGCTAAATTGACTATGTAAACTTTGAGGGACATAGATGAACTAGCCAAGTTCATACTTATAATATGTACATATTACATACTTATAAGTACATACTTATAATATATAATCTACTAATTTAGACATAGATAATACTTTAAAGCATATATCATGTAGAATATTTTTAGAAGTATTGCTCTTTTCTCAACCTTATAGTTTATGATGTAGTTTTAGTCCAACTCCCCCTCCCATGCATTCTTGACATCAGAATGGTACCACCTTTTCAGGCAGCTGGCATGTTTCCGACACCTGTCATCTGGAATTCAGTCTAAGCGGTTTGGGGTGCAAGATTGTGAAACCGTATGATGCCATCACTGGAAGTCTTTTCTCTGGCTATAAAAACCCACTTACTACCCATAGTCTCCAGTAACCACTTACTCTATTACTTTTTTTAGTGATCTTTAAAATACTTGTTTTCAAAAACACTTTGAATTTTTAGGTCATGTCTCCCAAAATAATTACTAACTCAGTATTAAATCCCTTGGCTTCTGTTTTTACCGGTCCCATCAAGCGAATGACTGCTAAAACTATCCAAAATTCTCATCAGTTGGCATCTCAGGTTAATGCTATTTCCCTAAACTGTACTTTGTTCAAAATAAAGTAATTGAGAGAGTGCCTGGTATCATGAGAGACTTAATAAGGACTTTAGATAAGATGCCTCTTTTTCTGAGGGATAATTATGTGGAAGAAGAATCTCACCTTACATTCATCCATATATTATAGTTTAAACAAAAAGAGAGGAGATTCATGCAAATCTCTTTTGTGTTCTTATGCAAAGTGACTATTGAATATGAAAGCTTTTGTCCACCTATAAAAAATATCTTAAGAATACAGTAGGATTGTCATGCATTTATCTTGTATAGAAACACTGAAAATATAGGTTCATGAAGCCTGCTGCTTTGAAAATACTCACATGGGAATCTTTTAAGAACTACAACTTCTACCCAATTAAACCTCCTTCCAAGCCCAAGCCACATCTACTTTTACTTTAATACAAAACAAACCAACCAACAAACAAACAAGCAGCAGGAAATATTTAGAATAGATATTCTCTCAGGGACCCATAGCCAAAATTTTTGGAACTCAAAATGAAAATTTAGAGAATTGAATGGCTAGATTTCCCTGTGGTGTTACTCCCTCCTTAAAATATATTATGTTATATTGTTTCCATTCTTTTCATCTACATATTTCCAAGAGAGTCAGAGTAAAATAACATATATTACAGGTTAGGTGGCAGCTATTTGATTGATATGGTTGAAGATAACATACAGTGTATTCTTTACTTTAAACTGTTTTGAGTCTTTTTTCTTGCCCACAGCAGTAGTATATGTGAGAATTACCCAAAAACTTCCCAATGGTACATGTGTGTAATACCCATCATCTTAAAAAGCAATGAATATTTTGCCACTGCATTCTTTATTATTTGAAGCAAATCAAACTGAGAGCTTAAAATAAATTGTTACAGAACTCTAATTCTATAAGATCTTACAATTCCAGGAGATTATACATGCCGTTTTAAAATGTTAATCAGAAGATGCATTTGTTTTAATTCTTGATACTGAAAATATTGACTGAATTGTGAATTAACACATTTAGGGTTGCAGATGTCATTTTTCATGAGATTTCCTGAATGATATAATTTTCATATTTCATATAGCAGTTTGATCAATTTACAGATTTATTTTACATAATTAGTTGGTAAATGAGAAATTCAATTGCTGATATATAACTATTTCTCTGAAATATAGAAAATAAGTTTAAATTCTGAATTATAAATGAAAAAACAAATATTTTGAAGACATCTGGTCCACATCTGTCTGAAATAAGATAATTTAAAACAGTGTAATTAAATGCAAGAAATACTGAAATATTCACACCTTAGAATGTAAAAAATAAGTCATTCCATTTTAGTGTGATTTCTTGAATTGGTGATTTTTTTAAATTTTAGTGTCCTTTAGCCTCTCATTCTGTCATTACAGAGAAGACTGACAAGCTAAACAAACAAAAATAATCCATGTTTTTCAAAGCTTCTACTAAATGAAAGAATTATCTTTATTACTATTCTTTTATGCGTTGACTAACCTCCACTCCTAAGTTAATACTCAGTGGACTTAGACTCAGGCCTACCCCCTTTTGATGTATTTATAATTCTCCATTCAATTATTAAAAATGAGAGATTAGTGAGAGAGTCTGTAATCTCACTCCCTAAACTCTGTGTTCCTTGCGGACACAAAGAGGCTCAGTAAATGTGAGAGAGAGGTACTCAGTCTCATGGAAATGAAAAGCATCTTTGGTACATTCTCATGATCAGTAGAGAATCGTCCTTTGAAGACTGGTCTTTTCTTTTGTTAAAAACCTGTGTTAAGTGGAAAATTAACCATTTTAGGAGAAAGGAAAATAAGCTAGACTTTCTATAGTCTAACCAAAAAATGTGAAAAAACAGCCTTTAATAAAAGGCTGCAGAGCCTTGAGACTTCAACAGGACTGGGTTTTGATCCATGATAGAGAAATGAGATTCATGAAAACACTCAATACTAATGCTACAGTATAAGTGTGAGGGAGGATCTCAGCTTGGATGCCAGAGGCTCTCCTAACTAACAGTAGACCATGAGAGGAATTGATACCATGAGAAGTGAAAACACTTTTCCTAACACATACCCTAAGATATCACAAGTTTTGTTTTGTGTTTTTATTTCCAGGGAGCATGATAAAGATCCAGAGAGTTTTTTTAAGGTATTGATGCATCTTAAGGACTTAGGACTCAATTTCCACATATCTGTCCTTGGAGAAACCTTCACAGATGTCCCAGGTATTTCTTTTGAATTTTCTAGTGTGTATTTTTATAGATGACATAAGCTGTACAACTTCAGTATTAATTTCCATGTTTCCCTTTGTTAGAATAATCAAGATGAGCACTGTTAACCAAAAGATTATACGATGGCATTAAAGTGTGATTCAATTAAAAAAATACTTAAGTAAGCATTCTTTGATTTAAGTTAAGAACGTGAAGTCATCTCTTTTATCAAATACAGTTTATACAATGCATCCTGACGTAAATAACATATATTGCTTTAAGCACCTTAACACTTAAGGAAAGTGGGAATTTGTAATTGGATATACACCCTCTCACCTCTGGGGTCACTGGTTTGATTCCTACTCACATTGGTAATGGCTGAAATACATTACCATCTGTTAGGTGGCCTGTGTAAAGCATTTTGGCATCAAACTTGCAATGTGGAGTAGACACATATCATAGTTGTCATTGGTCCATGCCTTTTTTATTGAACTTGAGAAACAAACAAAAATCCAAAGCTGATAGCAGCAAGTCTTCTCATCCTTAATGCCACATGGAGCCTGTTCCAAGCCATTTCCTTCACCCTGCATCCTCACTGGGCACGTTTGGGTCAGTAAGATGAGCATCCCAACCACCGTCCTAAGCACTTAAGTGTTCATATTTTTTAAGCTTTGGGTATTCAGCTTTCTTTTGTAAACTCCAAGTATACAGACAAGAAAAGTTCAGAAATGGCCTCTGTCATCATGCTTTATGACTCTTAAGGACCACTTAAAGTTTACCCTCACTTAGCAAGTACTCTTTGATTCTGGTACAACACAAGGAAGTACACCCAGCTTGTACCTCAGTAGCTTCATCTGATATGGCTCATCCTCTACCCCCTGCACTTATGGACACCAAACTTTTCTCAGTTCCTCTAAGGTTCCAGGCTTCTTTAAACCTTTGCACATTTGCCTATTTGTATTTTATTCATTCACTCTCAGCTCGAGGGCATTTTCTTTCAGTGTGAAGCTTTGCAATGGTCTCATGGCACCCTATACTTTTACCTCATGGTGCCTCCCTCAGTTTCTAATCATATAATTATGTGTAATTTCTTATCTCACTTCCCCCCCACACACACACATATACACATAAACATTAGAATGTAGGTGCTGGGAGGACAAAGATTATGACTATCTTGTTCATCACGGTACCTCAGAGCCTAGTGCAGTGCCTGGTACAAGGCTGGAATGCAATAAATATTTGTTGAATAAACAGATAAAAATGTAAACTCCCTGCCCTCAAGCAGTTTATAGTTTTCTTGAAGAGGGAACACTTTTGCATAAGGATGGGAAACGGAGAGGGAAACACAGGATAATATAATTATATATTAGTACGGACACATGTGGCTTAGAGTAGAATGTTAGTTGAAGAGCTAGGACTTGAATAGCCAAAGGATTAGGGTATTCCAAAAGGGGAAACAACATGGGCAAAGCATAGAGAAGCAAGTATTTTAGATATTGTACTTAAATGAGAGAAAAATTTCAGTGATGAGTGCTATGAGGTCACTAAGTAGAATAGAAGATTCTGCATGCGAAACTTAATAAGTAAGTAATACATGGGCAGGGTAGGGCCAAAGTATGGAGGATGAGCAAAGTAGATTAGGTAAAGGTAAAAAATAGGGAGCCTCGGTCTTGAACTGGAAAGAAATATGATAAAGCGTGTATTTTAGGAAGATTTATCTTGCAGTGATATGTAGGCAGAATTGCAGTAAGCTCTGGAGGAGAAGCTGAGTAGGCTGATTGACTGCACGGTCATCCACGTGTGATTCTGTGAGGTGGTGGAAGAGAGATTAGTGAGAGGGGCTGTAGGAGAGAGAGATTCTCAAGGAAAACACAGAAAAGAATTTGATAGATGGATGGCTGTCAAGAAAGAAGGAAGGGGCTTCCCTGGTGGCGCAGTGGTTGAGAATCTGCCTGCCATTGCAGGGGACACGGGTTCGAGACACCTTGTTCGGGACATCTGGTCTGGGAAGATCCCACATGCCGCGGAGCAACTGGGCCCGTGAGCCACAATTACTGAGCCTGCGCGTCTGGAGCCTGTGCTCCGCAAAAAGAGAGGCCGCGACAGTGAGAGGCCCGCACACCGCGATGAAGAGTGGCCCCCGCTCGCTGCAACTAGAGAAAGCCCTCGCACAGAAACAAAGACCCAACACAGCCAAAAATATAAATAAATAAATTTTAAAAAAAAGAAAGAAAGGAAGAAAAAAATCAGCTCATTTGCAAAGCTAGTGAGTTCAGTTTTGTTTGTGCCGGTTTTGAGGTGTTTGTGGATGAACTGAGGAAAGAGGCTCGAGAATATCCCTAAGCAGAAGGCTTTGTAGCCAGCTTCACTGTTGGGTAATTTTAAGCCACCACTACAAAGAAGACTAGGTTCTCACTCAAGGGCCATGTCCTTGGGATCACAGCTCTCCCTTCCCACACGTTAACACTGAGCTATTTAGAGCAGCACTGGGGATTGAAAGTGGGATGGGGAGCAATTAGGGGCCCAAGAACTGAGTGCTCAGTAATTACAGGCTCAATCTTTTACTCACTTTGGTTTGACCTCAACACATACTTGCTGAGCACTGTGGAAGGGGGATTTCACAGTGAACAGGACTCAGTCTGCACCTCAGAGAGCCCTGCCTTGGGGAGACATTTACATATAATTAACAGGGACCTAGGATGCTGTGGGATCATCAGGGCATGCTGGGGAAGACCATAGGAAGGGTCATATTACCTACGTACACACTTCTGTTACTCCCAGTCCCAGCTGGAGCTCCTTTCTGCCCTTGCCTCTGGCCCATCTCTGTCATGTCAAATGTGAATCAATTCTCTTTAAGGCTACAGAACTTCACCTTGCACATAGGAGGAGCCCAAGTTGTTGGCTGGATGACTGAGCCTGGTAGATTTCCAGGTTGTGCTCCTAGAAGGCCACCTTGCTAGTCTTTACTCCAAAGGTTTCTTCACAGGCAGTTCTGTGTAACTTCTGCCATCTGTATCACTGTCCTGGTTTGACAAACACTGATATAGCACTTGCTGTATTTCAGGCATTGTTCTAAGCCATTTATAAGTGTTAACTCTTCTTAACAGTCTCATTCAGTATTACTGTCTCCATTTTTCTTAGGTGGGGAAACTGAGGCACAGAGAAATTAAGTGAAGTCACATAACTATCAATACATAATACTTTTAACCACTATGCTGTGCTACCTTTCCATTTTCTTGTTTTCTGACCCAACTGCTTCTCTAAGTTTAAACATTAATTTTTTTTCCCCACCTCACCATCCAGCACTTCACGCAAAGGGTTACCTAGCAGGCATACATTTCTTTGCCTGTTATCTCTTCTAGGTGCTCCACTAACATATCTAAAACCCATACCCTCAAACCAACTTATACACTGTGCAGTATCAGCCAGAAGGATTAACTCTGAACACTGTTAACATTTGTGAGGAAGTGGTTTTCTTGTAAATAATTGCAATAATAATCATTATTATCCTGTTAATTGCTACTATTTATTGAAAGTTTGCTTCTTGCTTGGTCCTTTGCCAGGTTATTTCATATAATGCTCATGATAATCCCAAAGGCGTAGGTATTATTATCGCCTTTGATAGATGGAAAAACTGAGACTTTGAAGGCTTAAGTCATTTTGATTACACTCCTTATGAGTCAAGTTTTGCTCTTTCACATACAAGCCTAGATGTGTTGGAAAACCAAGAAAGGTTTAATACATGACGGCAGGACCATTAAATTACTCTTTTTTTTTTTTCCCTTGAGGTAAGACTTATACATATAACATTGTATAAATTTAAGGTGTACAATGTGATAACTTGATACATTTACATATTGCAATATGATTACCAGTGTAGCTCTAGCTAAGGTCTCTCTCACATCACATAGTTATTTCTTTATCGCAGTGAGAACATATAAGATCTAGTCTCTTAGCAATTTTAAAGTATATAATACAGTATTGTTGACTATAATTACTATGCTGTATTTTTGATCTCCAGGACTTATTCTTACTCTAGCTGCAAGTTTGTACATTAATTACTCTATATCCAACTTCTTTCTCTTTCCCTCTACACAGAACTTGTAGGGAAAGGTAGCATATCTCTGAGTGATGGCATTAGTGCTAGTGAGTTTTACTGCCCTTTTTGATGAAGCAGACAATCTCCATTAAATTTCTTTTGAAAATGTTAAAACCACAGTAGAGCAACTTCGTAGAGTCTTCATACTGTTGATTATTTTCAAATTATGTTGCGGTAAGGTTATTATCATCCTTTTTCTGAAAAGTGTAGTAGTTGATTATCGATTCTAGTTTATAGCTACATAGTTTATCATTCTTTTGCATGATCCTTTCAGTTTACAAAAGAGATGCTAGATCTAGGACAGGGATTATTCCAAGTGCTCACAGCTGGGCACAGTGGGCGAGACGGGCAGTAGGTAGTGGCAAGGTTAGGAGTAGAACCTGGGGGTCAGTCTCCTTATCCCTACTCACTTCTGTATGTGTTCAACACATGTTTTTTAAATATCTACTTTATGCCAAACACTAAACTAGATGTCTAAGATGAAGTGGTGAATAAAACCAACATCTTCTGTGATGTTTGCATCACGGAAGTAGTCTAAATCCAGTGCATTATCCATCAGTTCCTAGAGCACTTAGCATGTGCCAGCTACTATTAGAAGCCCTTTGTGCATTGCCTTGTTTATTCGTCACAACAGCCCTGTGAATTAGGCACTTTTGTGATTATCATATTGCAGCTGAGAAAAGTCAGAAACAGGGAGGTTAAGGCACTTGCCTGAAATCACACATCCATCCAACTATCAATCCACAATTCAAACTTTGTCAGCCCACCTCTCTGCTATTCTCCTCTATGTGGAAATCCACAAAATCATCCCTCTTTTACGGGTAAGACAGCAGGAGGTGATAATGGTGGAAAATTCCTGGCTACTCAAATGAAATCATTTCCATTTTCTCTAATAAGCTCTTTGCAAATGGAAAGTTTAAAAACAAATAAACAAAGAACCCCTGCAAAACCTCAAATTCATTTCCTAAATATATCACTCCTTAGATATTAAAGTGAACTCCCTCTTCTTTCTGCCGTCTGTCTTCATCACAAGAAAGGTGTCAAAAACAATATGAAGTGGGAAGATATTCCAAATAATACTTGGTATATATTTACTGTTCAATAGATACTATTTGAATGAATGAAAGAATAAGTTTGGTGTAATAGAATAATGTAGTTTACATACTGTATCAGATATATTAAAAACCTACATTGAAATGATTTCCAAATATTAGAGAGTTAGTGAATGAAAATAGAGAACCCTAAGACTTAAGGAAGTTCTAAGTGGTTTTATATTATATTTTCTGTTTTCATGTAAATGACCTTGATTTAACCTAAATCTATTTTTCAATCTGTTCTCATCTTTCAGTTCTTCCATCAGTCAGAATAAGCTGAATTATGCTAAGCTAGCAGCCTTAAAAATCTCAGTGGCTTAAAACACTCAACACTTATTTTTCATTCATACTCTATGTTTATTGCAGGTGAGCAGTAGTGTTCTATTCGTATGGTCACTCAGGGTCCCAAGCTTGTAGAGAGACCCAAGCAACCACCATCACAAACATTACCAGTTACTGTGCCAGATGCAAGACAAAGCTAGGACATTCTTTCATTTGCAATTCACTGTTCTGGCCTAAAAGTGACATAGGGTTCCACTCGACTCTTTGGCCAGAACTTGTTGCAAGGCACTGCCCAACTATAAGGGGGGGCCAGGAAATTCAATCCTGCTTTGAGCCCAGAATGGAGGAGAGCAGAAATAGTTGATGAAAAGCACTACTGACCGCCATAGTTCTTTAATATGCATCATGATCTGTGACCCATCAGAGAGAAAATCAAGCCTATCCAAGATATCTGCCTTAGTCTGGGTGAGTCTATCCGTGTTGAATAAAGAACTTTTAACAAATATGAGAGTACTGCCCACAGGCGTCTTGCTGGAGACAACCCAGCTCGTGTCTGAAGACACATCTAGCAACTGTGTCCCATTAAGCTGAGTTGATATGAAGTCGAGCTGCTCTCTGTGAGAATGGAGTTAATTATCACTTACGGTGATGGCATTTTGGAAAGCTTATAGTGTCAGTTAGGAGTAGTTTTGCCCTCCACCCCCAGGGGATATTTGGCAGCGCCCAGAGACGTTTTGGTTGGTACAACTGTTGTGGGGAGGGGAGGGTACTACTGGCATCTAGTGGGCGGAGGCCAGGAATGTTTATAAGAATTAAAGTCAGAAGATCAGGTTTGGGACTGGGTCCTGTAGCTTTCTAGGTTAACCTCAGTTAATCCATCTGTACCATACAAAGGAGAAGGTGGGAAAGAGAAATAATAATAAAACCGCCCACCCTATCTACTCCTTTGAGTTACATTGAGGATTTCAAGCACAGTTACATAATTTGGGAGTGGGGAGAGAATTGCTTTCAAGATTACTATGCAGATTTTATTATAAGACTCATGGACTTCTCTTCAGAGTTTATACGGAATGAGTCTTTAATGAATTTTGGATGAGAAGAGGACATTAATGATGCTGAACCTTAAAAGTTCATTCTTGCCATTATTTTAATTATTTTTAATCCAGAAAATTGAAAGGTCTTTCTGCCATGTAAAGCATCCATCACACTCCATGTTACAAATGAACCAAAAAGCCTAGAAGCTCCTCAATGCAAATAGTTTTAGCTTAGGCCAATTCTCATGACAAGGTCACATTGTTAGCCCTTAAGATGGTGTTTTGTTTTGTTTTTTAGAAAAGAAGAAGCAAATACTTAAGATATCAAATCAATGGAATGTGCTTGTATACTTAATAATTTCTCACAAGTGATAACTCTAAACCAAATACTTTTTTCTATGAACAGCCAAAGCCTTAATCAGGATTCTTCTTTCCCTACACTGTGGGAGAAGTAGTTTTAAGTTTTAGGCATGGGCGGCAGGGAGCAGAAAGATTGCAAAGGAAAGTAAAACCTGAACTACATTTTTGGCAGACAGAAGTCTTTCTGGATCACCTTTAATTTGAGGTTAAGAACAGTATGTGGAAAGCTTCTGGTTAGTATCTGGCATGACAATGGTTATTACCGTGATCTTGGCATATTCCTGATCCTTTGCTCTGGAGTCAAATGTAGGATAATTATATAACATTTCCCTCCCCTCCCATCTCCCTTTTTCTCTCAGCTCCCCAGCTACATCTCATTTCAGCAGAGCAGCTACACTAAGGGGGAAATAATAGAAATGTTCTAGGAACACAAGTAACTTACATCACATTAATATAAAGGTATAAAATTTTACTACGGGGGGACCCAGCAGAAGGAAAGCTATTAATATACTGATCAATGTTGAATTGTAATACAATTGTATATGAGATGAAATAAATGTGCCAGTAAGATTAAAGTCATTCTCTCTAGACCGTACCTTTCCTTTTCCTTTTAATTTTTAGAAAAATTTTATCACTATCTACTCATTCCCCTAACATACAAGTATTTACTGAGTTCGTAGTGTGGTCTGGCACCATATTGTGGATAGCAAGAGGAGAAAATGTGGTTCCTTTCCTCTAGAATCTTACTGTCCGGGAAAACATTTTAAAAATTACATTTTATTATACCATGCCCTTGTTTATACTGTAACATTTTCAAATAATTTTGAATACATAATTTCATAACCCTTACAGCAATCTAATGACTAGATAATCAAACATGCATTAACACCCTCTGTTTATATCTGAGGAAAATTATTTATATTCATCCCACTGAAATAACGTGGATCTGAGGTCGGTTTTCAGTAGAGAGAACCACCTTCACATGATTCTTAGGAATAGGCATATAATCACTTTCCCAAGAATATGGTTGGGGAAGTCAGTTTCCCAGGAATCTGATTTGAAAATGAGGTCTTCTGTCTCCCAGTCCTTTGCTGAAGAAAACAACAGTATATAATGGGAAAGTAGGGAAGATTAAAATAAAAGTAGATATATATGCTCCTGACAGGAAAGAATAAATACTCAGATAGAAGTGACAGTATCTCTTAAGATTAATTTATGAATTTAACAAGATTCCAATTAAGATGCCCAAATATTACTTTATATATCTTCACAGAGTAGTTCTAAAATTCCTACAAAATAAATAAACGGGAAGAGTATCAGAAATCACTAACAAAGGAATATTGAAGGAAAACATGTCCTACCAGATTCAGAACATGTATGAAGTTAAAAGTACTCTTTTAAAAGAGTACTTTACCGATTCAAAAACATGAAGGTAGAAAAATGGACAAAAATAGAGAATTCTGAAATAAAACCAGCTTGTATATAATTTTAACATCCACCAAACTTATATAACAAAATTTTACATACTTATCCCAGCTTTAAAATATAATATTTTTTAGTGAAAACAAGAAATTGGGTAAAATAAATAACCTCTGTGGAATAAAACTAACAAAACAAAATATTCATATAAGTAATGAAGTATAGATTTTAAATATATCCTATAGATAAAAGATTGCAAAAGCTTCAACAGAGTATAAGTACCATAACTTACTGAAGTCTTATTCTGTGCCAAGGACAAGGCTAGGCCTTTTACTCACACAGCTAAGAAACAATAGAGGTAGTGATAGCCGAAGAAATAAATGCTAAATCAAATTTTAGGAATAAAATCTTTAATTTTTCCAGTAATGAAATAAGTGTAAATACAGAGAATTTATGAGAAAGCGGTTGCATTGACCAAAGCAATAAAAGTAAAGGCATATCCTAACAAAGACTGGCCAACTAATGGGGAAACATCTGTATGTATGGTAATGGCAATGTAAGTTATTTGTCCTGAGCCATGTAAGTTACTACACCCTTTGCGTGATTCAGTAATTTCACATCAGAGAATATATCCCATGGAAGTAATTCTCATGCCTCGCCCTCATTGCTACTGCTTCTTTCCTAGTTGTTGCCCTTACCTTCTGGGACCTTGACTCCTACAAAAGCTTCAGATTGGTCTTCAGGCCTCTGGACACTTTGATATTTGATTCAAACACCTGCTGTTATTGGTGTTCTTTCTAAACCCAGACCATCCAAGAAGAGAATCACAATAGTATAACAATAAGAACGTGTCTCATAGATTTTTCTGCAGGATGAACTTAAATTTCCTCTCAGCGAATGAGGTTCTTCAAACTCTGACCCCAGCCTAATCCCTCATGGATTCCAGTTCTCTTTTCCATCTCCTGAGTACATCTGTGCACTTATCCACGTCCATGCCTTGTGTTATTTATTGCTTAAATTCCTCTGCCCCTCCGCACATAGGCACATGCATACCCTTTCTCCACTTGGCAAAATCCCAGCTCCAGTGGTGTTTCTTGTCCTATATCTTCCCTTTTCCTTCCCTCCCTAATTGCTCACAGCACCCTTAGTCATCGCATCATTTGCAAGGCGCATATCACACAGCACTATGGTCAGTTGTCACTTGGCTGCCGTAAGGGGCAGTGGTGTAACTGACCAGAAGACACTTTGCGGGTGAAGAGTACAACTTCTTAGACAGAGACAGCTGCATGGGGCCAGAGTCAGCAGCACTCCCAGTTGGAGAGGCAAGCTCCGCTGCCCAGCTCTCACTGATACCCCAGGCAAGAGTGAGGTTCCCGTTCAGTACCTGAGAAGCTCTCGTTTCCTTTCTCAGGAAAGGTTTGTTAAGTCTGCAGCTGCCCTTCCCTAGCAAATGCTCAGGAGACTCACTAGACACAAGTTAACTGGTAACAGTTCACTCCCATTGCTCAGCATATCCTGTGAGAATCAGTCTTTTTCCCCTGATCACTCCCAGACATGCCGTTCCATCAGGCCTAAACTTTAGGCCTGCTTGAACTCTACTCCTGCAGCTTCTGTAAGTGGAATACTTATCTTTTATATGGAAACCAGAGAATTCAGTGCAATTCTCAAGGCAAGATCATTTATCCATCCTACTGGGGGGAAGACCATGAAGATAATATGTCCTAGAATACAACTCCTAAAACATCTCTCAAGAAATTGTTCTCAAAAGTTATATCTATGAAAACATTACTGAGGAAAAATATTCTTTAATTTTCAAAAACTGTCCTTAAAGTTTATGAGAAATGCACGCTTGGGAATGACACAAGGAAATAGATAAATTAATTAAATAATGAATGGCAAAAAGTCAAGACATCGGTAGGCCAATAGGAAATTAGAAACAGACGCTAATTTTAAAAGCTGTAAATGTATATATGACTTGGGTTGACAGATAGGAGGTCTTGGAATGTGGCTGCTACACGTTGCTTTGGAGTTTTATCTTTTTGAATTCCTGTAGTTGTATTATGGTCATGGTTTGGAGTGTGGTATGGTCAAAGTAAAATTTGCTCCAATAAGAGACTTTGGTGGAAAGCCTGCCTATTTTACAAATTCATGTTTCCTGCAATGGCTATCAGAACAGGAGTCTCTGACAGAAAGCAGCACAAAACAGGGAGTGAATATCTGGATCCAAATAGTGAGCTTTTCCAGCTATATCTCTCCTTGCCCAAATTGTTACATTTGTAAAATGGAAACCATCACAGATATATGGTGCAGTGGAATGAACACGGTCCTGGACTGTAGAAGGCTCAGGGTCTAGTTCCAGCTCTGACACTGATTAACCATGTCACCTCTTTTAGCTTTAGCCTACTTGTCCACAAAATAAAGTCATCCAAATGAGGTTGCAACTAGAAAGGACATTGGCGGTTAGGGTGCAGCAACTTTTAAAATGGGGTGAACATCCCTACCCCCATGGGGATTTCACGGAGTGACAGTTTTTGAAGTTTTGATTATAAAAACAATGAGTATAATAATTATGCTTTCTCAAAACATATTTTACTCCTCATCATCCGATATCTATCTGCACACTCAACCCCAGCTCCCACTTCAGGCAGCTGAGAACCATTGATCTAGGCCAGTCACAATCTTCTGGCCACTCTCATGGGCTGATTAGAGTTGCCCTCTGCTCCATCCTGTAAGCTTTTGCTAACTTCAACTTGCTAAAGATAATCTCTGTGTATCTCACCTTCTCCTCTCCTACCCTTATCAAATAAGTATAACCTCATTGGTCAGGATTTCTCAGTGTGATTTCAACCACCTTCCTAGCCTTACTTCAATCCTTATCCATGAGTATCCTGGGCTGTAGCCTAGTTTACTCAGTGTTCCCTGAAGATAGCTCACATGTCACTACCCAGAACCCCCTTCTCCTCTTCTGCCTGTCAAAGCTCAACCACTTTCCCTGACCTCTAAAACAGATATGCTGCCTCCCTTCTTTGAATGTCCATGGGATTTTGTTTATACTTAACTATGTATTTGTCATACTTCAATAACAGAAGGTTCTTGAGGATAGCAATTGTAATTATTCAGCTTCATAAGACCCAAAGATTCTAATATTACAGTGTTTCCAACCTTTTGACGATGCTCCACACCAATATACATGTTTACATTGTGATCTAGTGTACCCATGTATGTAGGCGTATTTATAATTGACCCAAAGCTTTCATAACGTAATACATGTTCTCATTGCATTTGATGCACTCTGATGTTTTCTTTCTTTTCTGTTCTATCTTGTTTCTTTTAATGCTGCTCTGAATTGATTTCACAACCCTTAGTCACATAAGCATAATATAGCAAGCACATTGCCCATAGTAGGTGTACTGTTGTATATGTTTAATGAAGTTGACTGACCTTTTGCCAAAATCATTAGAAAAATATTACTGATCTGTGTATATATTCAATTAATCTATTTTGATATATTATGTTTACTTAGATTTCAATGTCACACAAAAAATCTTTTATATTCCCAAAGTGACGCTGTTTTGATTTTAATTTTATGGGAGAAAACCTATCTAAGAAAGCAGCTGCAATTCATTCTTACCATTTTTAAAGTATGAAGATGAAGAGATGTAGCTGTACAATAATTATCACAATGACGGCAAAGCTCCTAAGAGTAATGCATTTGACATAATAGTTACTATTTATTGATTGCTGAGTATGGCCAGGCATTGTGCTAGGTGCTTTATGTACCTTTCCTTTAATCCTATGACAACTCTAACAGGGTAAGGTATCACCTCTACTTTACTTATCAGAATGCCAAA
>NC_045791.1:27554169-27691669 GCF_009873245.2 Balaenoptera musculus | reverse complement strand
CATACGATGACTCAAAATGTAACTTGGCCTGCAATTTTCTTTCGGGGAACAGAACACTCTAATTCAAATCCATTATTAAAAAGCAGATAACGTGCACTTTCTGAAATGCCTGTGACTTCACTCTTTTGATTTTATATAATTATAAGAGAATGTTCATATGTATTTGCTTTTCGATTGGCAAAGCATTTTAAAACTGAGTGTCTTCAGATAAAGTGCATATTTTCTTTTTGTTCATAAAGAATATCCCCAGTTTATGTGCTCAAAACTTTTGTGAATGTTTTATAATGCAGTCACAGTACAGTTTTATAGCTGTGCTTATGATAAGAATTTCTACACATACCCTATTTATGTAAAAAAGAATATTAGATATTAGTTTGGATTTTGAAATTAATCATTGGTAACTAGATCCTGTGCCTTTCCACTGTGTTATCTTGTAACTGCTAGCAGTTCTCAAGCAAAACTTTGAACTCAGTATTTTTCCAAACTTTGCAGCTCAAAGTAAATACTTTTCATTTAAACTAATTTCAGTTATAAAATAGGGAAAACATCACCCACTTAAAAACAGCTTAAATTGCATGTACTTTGTCGCTGTAAATAAACAAGGTAAACATTGACATAACTTCAAACTATTCTTGGGTTGAAAAAAATCTGCAGTTCAAAATAAAATTCTGCCTTTGGTCAACATTTTGGATGCAATTCAAAGTTTCTCATAAAATAAACATATTTTAAAGAGTGTTTTGAATTTCACTGCATAATTCCTAGCCAACAGAAATTACAGTGGTATCTTTAAGGTTTATTATATGTCAGATCAATAGCCATTATGCAGGGCTAACACAGCCATCAAGATGCAATACCTTTCTTGTACTTAACCCTTACCGCTATGACATGAAGAAAAACTTCCTATAGGTAGGTGGTCCTTGGGGAAATCCTCTCACAAAGTGAAACTTTCTTGTTTCTTTGTTTAATAATAACAGTATTCTTTTTGGATAAAATGGAAAATGAGCTGAATTTTGAGTCAAGAAAGCAAAATATTCATTAAGGTAATCTTCATGAGAGTTTTTCAATAAAAGGGGGGAATAGTTCTACATCCTGCCTAATAAGTAACTATTCTGAAGCTTTAGCTTAAAATGAAAATGCCCCATCACAACAGATTGTAAATTTTTTTCTGATGCTTTTAAAAGTGCCTCGATGATTTCTACAGCTACAGTGTTAAAGTATTTGCTATTTTATTTAAACATTTTGGAAAATGAACATTCTGGGGCTTTGCAGCATTATTAAGAAAAGCTGTCCATACTTTACCATGTTGTTACATGTGTTTATCTGCTGATTATAAAATGTGTTAAACAGTATTTTAAAAACAACAAAAAAAAATGCAGAGCTGCGCTTTGATTAATTCAGTGAACAAAACATATGCTGTTGGTTCTGTTCTATGAAATTCATATATGATTAATAAAATCTTTTAAAAGAGCAACTTTGGCTTTTAGGATTGTACTGCCGACCATGTTCTTCATCCCAGTTAACTCTGGGCTCATACTGTTAACTTAGACAAACAAAACCACTTTCTGGCTCTGATGGTAATGTCTTTTTAATATATTTTTATCCTCTTTCTAAAATTTCTTTAGGTTGGAAGCTGTGTATTGTGGTTGTTACCCACTCTGTCCCAAAGATTTGGTTTATCCCGAAATATTTCCAGGTAGCTGCTTTAATGTACTTTCGTCTTTGTTGAGATTTAATACATGATTCATGCTAAATTAGAAAGTTTGAAAATAAACTTAGGCAGGAGCAATTGTTTATTTGGCAAGTCAACATGTTAGTGTTAAGGAAAATTTTATGTGTTTTAATACATTAGAGTAAGCTTATATTTACCATCTGTTCTTTTAAGATAACAAAAAAGCAAGTTTTCAAATAGCATTCTTCATTGTTAGCATACACATCCCATAATGATGGATTTTTATAAGCAGGTCAGTGTTGCTGCAATTGCTTACAGATTTTTTTTTTAATGATATACACAGAGAAAAACTGAGGACTGAAAGTCACACCAAATTATTTCAACAATTGACTAGTTAATAATATGCAACTGTTGTACAGGGTACATACGGCTGTCATACTAGTTCTTTGAAAAAATTCTCATCACTAAATATATCACATATGCATTGTGTTACATTAGAATAATGTATTTTAATCACCCAAAGGAGATGTCTAAACAGCACAACTACACAGTCTTATTTAGCATTAAACATCCTTGTGAGCTGAGGTAACCTTATAAAATCCTGCTTAAATAATGTAAAACACGAGGCGGCACAGAGCAATATGCATTTTTAATTAGTAAAGTGACTAATATCAAGTGTGTGCTTTGAGGTTTTTGTTTCATTAAAAATGTATCTGTTTTTCCTGCAGCTGAATATCTGTATTCTACACCTGAACAGCTTTCAAAAAGGCTCCAGAATTTCTGCAAGAGACCAGATATTGTAAGAAAACATCTCTATAAGGTAGTTATTGAGAAGAGATTTACGTGGTATAAATGCCATATTGAAGTACAAAGAAAAATCTTTAAAAAAAAAAACATTTAATTAACATACTAATGTTTAAAGGAAACATGCTAGGGAGGGATATTAGTTGTTACACTAACAAGGATTAATTAAACTGGATGCAAGTTGTATTAACCTAGGCCTTATGAAATACATGCACTTAATGCACGGTACATGCTTTTTTTTTAATTTATTGTTTTCTAAGATGACTGTCCTTTACATTTAGCCCCAAGAGGCTTATAAAAATGAACCTGGATTAATGTAACTCATTAGTTTAAAAGGAAGTAAAGGAAAGATTCTACAATTATACTAATGAGGATAAGCCTTTCTTCCCATCAGAATGAAATCTTCAGTCCTCAAAAATTCAGGTGAATGACATTCATGAAGTTTGGTGTTCATTTTTTTAACTACTTTAAAGATGATTTCGAAGAATCAAATGTTTCCTTTGTCCAGTTTAGTAAAATTACATAAAAACCCTCAGTTTGTTTAGACTGTCAGTATCCTCTCTGAATGACAAAGGCAAAAGGAAAAGAGTTTAAATAGCATCATCATTCAGTTCCCTCATTCATTATCTCTTTTCCCTTGTTTGAATCAAGAATTTTACATTGTTGAACTAACAACACAAAGAGACCCTACTAAAAGTCTAAGTAATTGAACTGGGATAAATCTGCTTTATGAGTTTTGAAGGTGGCTCTAGGCCATGAGTAATATACCTTTTTATATTCTTTGAATGTAGCAACTTCATTTTACATAAATCCAGTATAGTTTACAATCTAGCAGTTTTATAATCCAGCATATTTTAATTTTCCTGTGTTAATATATAACCTTCCTACATGAAATACAGTTTGCTGCCTTTTTTCTCTCCTTTCCCTTGTCATGGCCTAAAATACATATTTACATAGTGATACATCAAAACGTGACTCTGTTTCTGCAGGAAACAGTTAAACTTCAAGAAAAAGGGAGAGAACCAAAAATGCAATTTAACACCCAATTTCAAGCTCATTATCTTTCATTGTCTATTAACTTGGCAATGGTTCAGAAGGTAGCTCATAATAGTTTAAAATGCTGACTGAACAGTTCCAGGCTTCAGTATTACTCCTTCAGTCAATACGATTGTATCGTATACATGGGAAGCTTCAAAGAGAAAACAGACTTCCAAGGTTTACATCCAGATTTCCTAATTTTGAAAGTTCAGTCGTGGTCTTGTTTGTGTAAAATATTAATTTAGTAGTTTCCCACGTGACAGACTATCAAAATGTGCAGATTATGAAAGTGAAGAAATAGAATAATATGTATTAATACAAATGGATTCATTTTCTACACATGACACAAAGCTATTTTCAATGAGTTTACCATTGAATTATTGATTTTTTTTTTCCTCCTGGTGAGTTTTTGGGAAATATTTTTTTTCAGTTTTATTGAGATATAATTCACATACTGCACTGTATAAGTTTAAGGTGTGCAGCGTAATGACAGACATGTATCGTGAAATGGTTACCACCGCAAGTTTTAGTTATCACCCATCACCACATATCGGTACAAAAAAAGGGGCAGGGAGGAATGTTTTTACCTTGTGATGAAAATGGTGAAGCATTTATAATTGTATTTCCACCATCAAAATTTATCCGTTTTTAATTTGGCTTCCAGGTAGGCCTTATTATCCCTGTTATTTCGCATCTGCAAATCCTTAACCATTTCAAAAATTACTGCAACAGGTTGCTTTTAGTTACAATAAAAAACAGATCTCCAGTTGAAATATTTTAATACGGCTATTGCCGTAACATAGCTATAATTATTTATTTTACCAATAACTTCTGGAAAAACTTTGAAAGAATGTCAGCTTAGTGGTATGCTGTTAATATACCAAATTGTTCCTCCTATAGCTTAAAAGATAGCCTATACATTAAATGTTTTTTCATGTTACTATGGTTTACATATATTTTTAGTTCACGCATCCTAAAATGGTCCAGCTCAAAGTTTTATAAATTAGTGTTTCATGCATAAGCATTTATAAGAATTTATATATATAATTCCTATTACATACTTTTTACCATGGATTTTTTTTTCTTATAAATCTATTATACACTTTAATATATGTCCTCATTCATAGATTTTGATGACATTATATCCAGAAGTGAATCTAAAAAATTAATAAATTAGTCCAAGAAATAGAGGTAATCAAGAGCTTTATAATGCAATTGTTAGGACAAACTGGTAAAAATCACAGGAAGGACCACAGATCTAGTTGGGTTGTTGTAATAAGATTTAGAGCTAAAACAGAAAAAGAATGCCTGCTAAACTTTATAATTAAGATATAATAAGTTACACTATTTTTTTACCTATGTTTTATAAATATACACATATCAGGTAACATTTGCCCTCACTAAATACCAGAGAATTATTTCCCCCAAGGCAGCTTTTTGCCTACTTCTCTTATGCAATGGAAGAGACTTTTGTGTATACTATAAAGAGAGTGTTGGGGGGTTTTTTTAGATTTGTTCCCTTGGACAGTGCTGTTTTGCTTTTAAAAACATATGCTTCTAAGATCTAAAAGGATAGAATGTCACTGAATTCTTTAATTTGCTCCTTTTACATTTTTACACCTTACTCTCTTTTTCTGTTGTTAAAAGTTTACATTTTAAAATCATCTCAACTACTTATCATGTAGAGTTCACTTTAGGATAGGATTTTTCATATGGATTCACACTTAGAAATTTAATGACTAGAATAAGGCTACTAACACTTGGCTCTCTTCTCACATGAGACATTATACTTTCAATATGAGTGAGAGTTTGGAGGCTATAACTTGAAGCAGGATTTGAAACAGAATGCTAGTAACTGAAAAGCAGAAACAGAATTTGATACTTTTTTTTTCTTAAAGTGACTCTTTCTACTACAGAACTCTGTGCCCATGACTTCTCACCTGAAATGGTTTCAGACTTGAAATGTTTAAATTCCTCACGTGCGTGCAAGTGTGTTCCCTTTCTCTCTCCCTCTCTCTTGCTCTCTCTGTCTCTCTCACACACACACACGCATGCACACACACACATTTTTCTTAAAATATTTAAAGAAATACATGCAGAAATTGTTTCTTAATTATTTTAGAAACAATGTTCTGAATTTTTAAAAATCTAAAACCATTTCTTAAAAAGTTTGCCACTAGGCTCAACCGTTGACTGCAGCTTTCTTGCACTTTCAGGACGCGTCCTTTTCTAAGTAGGTTAGACCCATTAGCCAAACACTTGCCACAGAGATAAAGTAGGTTTCACTTCATCTGGAATAGGGAGCTCTTTGATGACTCCTAAACCAAAGTTGAACACAAGATTCGAGAAGTAATCATAAAGTAATCAGCCAAGGATTAACTTCTTACAGTAACATCAGGCTTCCTTTTACAACCGAAGTAAGTCTAATACCGGGAAGTTGTAATTTTTGGCTCATTTTGACTATGGGAATTTACTTCCTGAAAGTTCCCAACAATTATTTGAGATCAGTACTTTATGCTTTTAGAGAAACTTTGATCATTATATTTTAAAATGCTTTAGAAGAAAATTTATGTTCACCCCCTTGTGACCGGTATTGAAAATAGCACAAGAGTACCAGTGGGGCAGTTGTATAAAATATATACCGCCCAGACTAACAGAATAGATTTTCATTCCCACCCTATTTTTCATTTAGTTTTATTTACAAATTGAGAGATATTCTGTGTGGGAAAAAAAAAAAGAGATGCCATTCTTCCTTTGCTTTACGAGGGTAAACTGTAGTTTCTTAAGTTTTTTCAGATGATAGCAGCTGATTTTTATTTTGTTCTCCTCTTCAAGTTTTTCAACATTCCAGAAACCTTTATAACCTGCTGTTATTTGGAGGAGAGGGCAATTTTCAGATTTCTGCCTAAAAGTGATTCCAAACAATGATTAAGCTTATAATTCAGACTCAGTGCCCAGAAAAGCCATTTGTGGTTTTGTCTTAATTATATCAGGCTATATCTCCCCGAACCACAGCCAAGCCACTTTAAGGTTCCTTCAAGAGACTGGTCACTTTATAGCCCCCTTTTAATTTGAGTTTCTACTCTAGATGTGAATAAGGTGGTACTCACTAGTATTAACACGCCTCCAAAGTCATTACTTTTTCCTTAAAAATGAACACTTAAAAGCTCGTGATGTTTTTAGAACTTCTAAAATCTCTCATTTGCACCAGCACAATTTAAAGCAAATTCTCAGTCTCGATCTCTCTCCCTCCCTCCCCACTACTCTTCCCTCTCTCTTTCTTCACGTCTTTCCTTGATTTTGTTTTGGCTTGGTTTTTCCTTGATTTGTTTAAGTAAAATAAAAGCAAAAACTCTTTAGCACAATAGATATACTCAGGGTGATTAAGATCAGTTCGAGGTTTTGGCTGCTTCTTTTTCTCTGCTACTAATTTGTAGCCTGGCTGTAGGTGAACTTCTTGGCCTCTATATGATTCATCTGTAAACTTGGAAGAATTCTTTTTTTCTTAATTCTTAATAGCATTTTCCCCCTGAGGCCCTGCTATAATGAAATAATGAATATAAACCCGTTTGTAAACTTGAAGTGCTTTATAAATTCCATGTAACAGTAATGGCATTTCTCTTGTGCCTTCACCACTTAAAAGTAAAATTCACATCCGCAAAAACATGTATTAAGAGTGTTGTGTATCTTATGTTTATAAAAGTTAAAAGTTGGATGATAAACTTCTAATAGCTGTCATCCATAACATAAACCAGGAAATATGTGTGCAGTCGAATGTACCCATTTGCAAAAAAAAGGGGGTAGGCAGCTTTCCCCAATGATTGGAAATACAGTTACACTTTAAACCAATCAGAAACTGGGATTTCCTGAGGTGATGAAACTCGAGAACCATTTACTTGGTGGCTTTTTGAAGTCTAATTGATGTAAATTATGCAAATTTGCAATATGAATTTTCAGCATGCTTTAGTCTTTCGGGTCGTTAATGCTTCCTCATTGCTTTCTCTTCTCTCCCTCCCCCTTACAGGGTGAAATAGCTCCTTTTTCTTGGGCAGCCCTACACGGTAAATTCAGGTCTCTGCTTACAGCAGAACCTAGGGAAGATTTGTGACAGATGGGGCTAAGTCACAAACTTGCAGCCTAAGGCAGAATCTGTAGAACTTTCCAGAGTGTGCCCATATTTACCTGATCAGAGAGAAAAGAAAATCTGCAGAGGAAGCTGAGCCTGGCTGCTTGTCATAGCTGACACAGAGCCATCTGCCACAAACCTGTGGCAGCTTCAGATCTCCAATCCCTGCCACCACCCCAACTCAAATTAAATACAGATTCCTAGAGACGTTATGATGGTTACACATGTCCTCGGCATCACATGGAGGAGACTGCTCAAAAAAAATATGTGGCCTGTTGTATAACCGCACTCATGTATCCCATATGTGGTGCCACATTGAATTTCCGGTTGAATCCGTTTTTATCCTTTGTACTGGATGACATGGTGCCTGAATTCTTTCTTTTTGCCGACACGATGGCAGCCAAACTACAGCTTCAAACACTCTCACTTGGCTGGGTTTCTACCTAGGTTGCCAGGTTATCATCGGAGCCTTCTTGTGTCCTCAAAGGGCCACAGGGTCTGAAAGGAGGACCAGAATGCTCCCAACTAATTGGGCAGCCATCTCAGAAATGTTTGTGGGCAAAGGGCTGCTTTAGCACTTTTCTTTTAGCAAATTAATGACTCCCTGGCACAGGGGTTTTTAAGTGAAGGTATTAATAAGGGGTCTGGCAGGTATTCCCATGATTCACAGAGTTACATTTGCATTTAATTTATCTTAAAGAAAGTTGCAGGATAAACAGCTGTAATTCAGACAAACATGGGAAATACACTAAGTGGGGCCATCTCAGCCATAAAATGAACACTGAGATACTTGTTTTAATTTTTTTCCAGGGATAAAAATAGAGGAATTAAAATACTTCTAACAAAACCAGTAATTTTGATATAAATATCCATCAAAAGTATTTGCATCCAGCTACAAATATAATCTTTTCAAGATAAATCACTTATGATTCCAATAGTCAAGCTGCTCTATTTGTTGATGTCAAGATGTTTTGAATGGCTAGATTGTAAAATAAATTTTTAATAAAGTGCCCACTGCAATTTTTAATTAACATATCTCATTTCAGTGTAAGTGTGTACATCTATCTGTATGTTTCTCGCTGAACACTCTCCTTGTGTCAGAGACAACGAATACAATTGTTTCTTTTCCGGATGAACAAGGATCTGTTTTGCAAATGTTGGTAAGATATTATGACATTTCCAAGATTTTCTTTGCATTCTGGAAAGCAGGAGGTAAACATTTGTAGTCATTAAGGTAGAGTCTGTTGATAAACCATCTTCTGTTTACTGGCAGGTAAATTGTAACTTTCCTAGCTTTTGAAATGAATAACTTCTATAAGCTGTACAGTGAGGAGCAGCCAGGGAGAGGGGGACAGACAAGGGCCAAGCCTGGCTCTCTGGCTTTTAGAAGGGCTGAGTGATCTAGCAGGCATCCGAGATAGAGCGGGCACTGGTTCAAAAGTCTAGTCGGGCCCATTGCACAGGTAGCAAAAGCGTAAGCAGGACATAGATCAAGGTCAGGGGGCCAGAGAGAGCCCTCTGGATACAGGCAGACTTGCAGATCAGAGAAAGCAGCAGTTCAAGGCCCATGAGGTCAGGGAATTTAAAAGCAGGGAGAGTAAGAAGCAGAAACAACAAGCTCTGTCTTTGCACACAGTGAGAGCCATATGTGTGATGGACATCACAGCACTAGCTTTGAGTCCTCCTCCCCCTTCTGAGAAGGCACTGAACAAATTACCCCCGACCCATAAACAAAGAGCTCGGGAATTATTTGAGAAGTCCCTTCTGGTCTGAGACTGTGGAACTCGGAATCTATCAGTTATGCTCCTTTTGAG
Organism: Balaenoptera musculus; assembly: GCF_009873245.2. Lineage (NCBI taxonomy): Eukaryota > Metazoa > Chordata > Mammalia > Artiodactyla > Balaenopteridae > Balaenoptera > Balaenoptera musculus. Next base: position 27,682,218 of record NC_045791.1, on the reverse strand, counting down.
TGCAAAAGTTAAGATATAAATATGCCTAAGAGGTTCTTAGACTATTCTCCTGAGCAGGGTTTATCATCTAAAGAGATGCTTTAGTCAGAAAGGTGCCATGTCATAGATGATGTCTCTCAAAATAATATTATATGCTCACGGCCAAGAAACAGTGCTTAGTTTACTATGTTTTACTATCCTGCAAATAATGAGCTCACATTCTACAGTGAGCAAGGTATTATATGCACAACTATCCATATATGTTTTTCTCACTAAGTGATGGGAAAACAACATGAACTACTGTTCAGATAGTGCATCCAAAACATTTAAATATTTGCCTGATTTTGGCAAACAAAATATTGCAAGTTACCTGTGTATGGAGATTTTTTTTCTACACCCATAAACTCAAATCAAATTTTGTCTTTAGCTGTGCCCAGCATTACTTCTGGAATAAAAATTTACATTAAAGTGGTCACTTCTTAAAACTCTGCTGTCGGATTTGGTATTAGTACAAGTAAGCAATAAAAAGTTTGGTAAATGTGTAATTCTTAACATTTGAAAAGATAACTGTATCTGTGTATGTATGTGCATGTATGCTTCTCGACAGCCATGACATGGTGGCATGGAGGGTTATTAAGTAAGTTATCCCATATTTTGTTGAAGTCAGAGGATAATCAACGGTACAAGTTGACTCTTTATTTCCTGTTTCCCTTACTTTTCACTAAAGAGAGCAAACAGTCCCACTATTTCTTAGTTTTAGTATGGTTGTTGAAAAAAAAAATTTCTTTTTTTGAGCATTCAATTCTGTTCCTTTTATTCTTTTTAAATTAATTATTAAACCAATTTTAATCTTAAATGTCTTTAAAAGTCTGCCCATTATCAACCTTGATACAATGTCCAGAATGCTTGTCCTGAATTTACCCAATCTGTGTTTCTAGCTAGGTGTTTCTATAATAAATAGAAGAGCATCTAGTTCTTAACTTACTCATTTATACCAGGTTAATCAGGAATAGGTCAAAAGACCTCTCCCCAAATGCTCCTGGTTTAACAAGCATCCTTCAAATACGGTTGAGTTTACATGCCCTGCTCTAGCTCTCAGTTCTTCAGACATGCCACATAAAGATGGCAGCACAATCAGTAAGTCAGTGGAAACTCAGCCATAGAGGACTGCACAAATTCATTTCAACACCTTGAAATGCATCTGGAAGCAAAGATTTCATTTTATGTTGAAGGTGTTAATTATATTTGATATTTTTAAAAGTAAAATCTGTTTTTGAGAAAGCATCTGCTACCCAGAAATACTATGAGCCGCAAAAAAATTTTCATTTAAGTCTCAAGATACTTTCTGTGGGTGATAGAATCAGTTTTCAAATGACAGTCCATGCTGTCTTTTAATGTTGACATATTCTATGAGACATATTCATATTCTTCTATTGACTATTGACAAGTATCACCCTGAGTGCCTTTCTGTTTCAGTGGAAAGCTGGAGAACATGTTTCATTTTAGCACTTGAATTCAGATACAGGACAACTGATGCTTCAATAATGTGCCCTCCCTTCAAAATTATTCATTAAGATGTAATTGGGAAAGTTTAAAAATATGCAACAATTCTACATGATGCTCAAAGACATGTACATATGTGATTAAAGTATAACAAAAAACTTGGGAATTAACACCAAATTTACAATAATGATTAAGTCAGAGGAGTGATGGTGGGAAGACCAGACATGTAACTGGGAGAGGCGTGCTTACTGTACAGTTAATCTTAAGCTGGGTCATAGCACACAAAGGCTTATTTCTACCCTTTATGACTTTTTACATGTCTTAAATGTTATTATTGGATATACCTTTTGATAGGAGCTATAGATACTTTGGTTACCATGTATAATATAAGAGCTCTAAATACTTTGCTACCGCACCATTCTTAACATTTCTCGACTCTAAACTATTGATGGAGTCAGAAAACCATTTTCCTCCAGACAGTGAAAGAAACTGCCCTAACCGCCAGTTTTGCGTGAGAAGAGTTTCCTCTGCTTACCTGGAGCCAAGGACTTAACCTTGACCCTGAAACAAACCATACCTAGGAAGAAAGTTAAACTTGACTGTCTGTGGGTTCCTTTTTCCTGGGGCTGATGATCACCATTTCTAACTAATGCCTGTGGCGTTACAAATATAAGATGGAAAACTATAGCTCAATAAACTCCCTTTTGAAGAGTAAAGAGAGGAAGGTGTAGGAAGTTGTTATATCAGCCGGTCTTTTTTTATCTTGAAAAATTCAGAGCTCTGTGGTAGGGCACAGAGCTGTCTGAGCTGCTAACCGCTCTGCCCACTTCCTGTACTGTTACCTGTCCCCTTTCCTCTTTAAGACACAAGACGTTCGTTGCCATGAAAGGAGTCCTCCTAGTATCTTTAGGATGCCCTAGCTGCATGTGAGTTACGTATGACTTCAGGATCCCCACTCATCCTCTGGCCCATTTCCCTAAATTGGAATTTGGGGTCAGTACCTTCAGGGGTCCTCCCATCACTTATCACCACCTTAGTGATTCCTTATTCTCTCCCATACCTCTGTCGTAATGACTTTCAACCCTAGGACGGGTTCATCGTTGTTCCCATAAACTGATACAAAGAATTGATGTTTCCTGAGAGATAACCTAAAATGTTTACTGTCCTATCAGTTACTGCATTTAAATAGCAGACCTAAGATGGAGTGCTAGAAGATGTGATTTCTACTAGAAATACTTTTGTAACACTTTTCTCAAGAATTTGAAGTCCTTTATATTTGAAAATGTAATGTTTTGTCATCATTTCACAAGTGAGAAAATTAAGGCATCGTATTAAGGCTTATTTAAGAGCCAGACTGCCTTATAGAAACAGAAGGACGTTTTGTATAAGTCTTTCCCTGCATGGGATAGTGTCATTGTCACCTACCTGTCTTTCAGGAAGCACGAAGTTCAGTGTTTGTGACTCACTGGGAACCCCTGGTTCCCTACTATTTCTCCCCTCACCAGGTAGGAGAGTGCAAAGGGCAGCAGGGTGTGGCCCACGCAGTTGGTTATAGAAGGCGAACGAGAGGCCCTGTGGTGTTGCCGATATTTTAAGTGTTTTTATTTTTTTAATGTTTTTTAAATTTTATTTATTTATTTTTATACAGCAGGTTCTTATTAGTTATCTATTTTATACATATTAGTGTATATATGTCAATCCCAATCTCCCAATTCATCCCACCATTAAGTGTTTTTATTATGACCATTATTATGCCTATAGGGAGTCTTTGGGTCTCTACATCCATCCCAGGCCCCTGCCACTCCCTGTGGTCTTACACCCTGGTGGACTTATACATCACATAACTTTCCTGGCCCTGCTGGTAAGCATTTATTTTGTAACGTCTCCATTTTAGCTGTGGGGAAACTGAGGGCTGAGGTGAGGTTGAGTTGCTCTGGGTCCCATGGTGGTAGAGGCGGGTCTAGAACTCAGCCTCTTTCAGGAGGTTGCGGTCAATTCAACTGGTCAAGACCATCCCTTAAAGGAGGGGAAGAGGAACATATCTGGCTGTCCATCTTTTCCCCCTTCCCTCCTTCTCCTGCTTCTCAGGATACTATCAGAAGAAATATAGATGAAGATGTTGCTAGTACCTGACTGTAGATTTATTTCATGTTCCTCCTGGCCTGGCTGCACTTGTAGTCTAAGTAACCATGAGAAGAGGAATGCAAAAGGATTGATTCCTGGTCCTAAAATCTCAGACTTTGCGGTACCTGTGATGTTTCTGAACAGCTGAGTCTTCTTTATTGCCTTTTGCATCATACAAGGAGAAGTTGTCTATCAAATAGATAGAAGGCTGGCCCTTTATCCAAAAGGCAGCCCCCATGATCTCGCCCGGTGCAAGGGGCCTAGGGCAGAGGGAGCAGGTGGCATCGGTGGCAGAAGCACCTTTAATTGTGCAACATAGGGCCTGCTTCCTCTCATCCCAGATAGTAACCCAGAAATTACATCCTGAAACTTATTTCCCTAGAAAGAAAAGGAAGGGGAGGGATAACTTAAAAAGGAGATACTTCTAATATGGTATTAGACTGTAATTCATAGGGAAATTTATGCCTGAGATATGAATTTCTGAAAATAGGGGTTTTTTTTAAAAGGGAAACACACATCCTTAATTATAGAGTAATAAATACCAATGGTATATTATCTTCTGATATTTCCTTACACAGATATCAAAGCATGCAGCTGTTTTTGAAAACTGATAATCAAGTACAATATAAATATATTACATCTTGAGCTTACAGCACACCCTTCAACTAAGCAGCCTCATGGAGCACTTAACAGTGAGAAACAGAGCTGCTTAGAGTAGAAACCTAACTGAACAAATTAGCCTTGAATTGTAACTTAAGAATCATAGTCAAACCAAAACGCCTGGCCTTGCCAGGAAAGGCATTCCAAAGGCAAAGAGCACGCCAAGTAAAAAGGCTTTGCTTCAGGATTATGGAGGCAGTTCTCAAAAGCCAGCACAACTTAATGATCAATCAGGAAAATACAGAGCAGTAACTTCACAACCGAAGGATGCATAAAAATTGTACAAAGCATTAATAGTGGAATGGGGAGGGAGAATGGGATTTTAACAGAAAGTATTAAGGTCTTAGAAAACTATATTTATTGCTTTCCGTCCTGGCAGCAAAAAGAAAGAAAGAGAGACAAACGTGGTCAAAGAAAAGTACGTGGACAAATGCGGGGGGTAGGAAAGGAAATGAAGGTTAAACGAGGCCAATATGATTCAGAATGAAAGGGAGGGAGGAGAATCTAAGGAACCAGCTGCGTTCCTAAATGTTACATGAAGAAGAGCTGAAATTGAGAGGGGGAGGTCTGGGTATTCTACTAAGTGGATTAATGTCTTCTTCCTGGGGTGTCTGAAGTTGCAGAGTTTAATTTATTTGGTACAGGATTTTATTGTGAAATTCTTAACGGGGGTGTGGGGGATACATAGGGACAATTATAAACACTTAGAAAGTAGAAAAGGGGAACATGTAATGCTTTTCATAAATCTAACTATAATAAACATAGGGTTTGAAGCTATGGACACAGGTAAATGGTCAAAAAATATTTAGTCCATAATAGTAGAACTTAAAGGAAATGTAGACAAAACTTAAAAGACTAAAAAAAAAAAAAAAATTAATAACCACATAGATGTGTGAAGCCAAGGATTTTGAGTGACTTAGGGGCTAGTTTTATTGCCGCTCTCCTTTCTCCACCCATTTAAAAAAAATAAATCATAACTCTGGCATTTAGAAACCTACTCATGAACATCATTTATTAATATAAACTCAATCCTGTGCTGTTCTTTGGTGGGTGGTAAAAACATGAACTAATAAAACTGGCCTAAAACGACAGCAGGATGATCCTTTCAAAACACTGGAAAGCTATAGGGAAAGAAAAACTCCTAATTTGCTCTTTCACCTTTATTTTACTGAAGGAGAAAGTCAAAATGTGGAGTGGGTGTGGCTAAATCAGACTAGATGCTGAGGGAGATTTTAAAAGATTTTCCTAAACATGTACCAGAAGGGGGGAGGGCTTGCAACTTAGTGTGATTTATAGCAATTTATTAATCTGCTCATCTACTACCACATCTGGGGAAGGTGGCAAATAAGTAAGGCTCTCTGCCTTCTGCAGTGGAAGAGACTGGAGCAGAAATTTTAACTGTGTTCCCTGAGTGTAATGCTGCTGTCATCTGGCTGGTAACCAGTCCACAAACTTACTCGTTCAGGCATTTGTCTGGCCAATAACGTAAGAACCATTTAAACTGAAAATATGGATCAGGATGTATTTAAGAATTACTGATATGCAGCTATTAATCTTGAATGCAAATAGCATTATTTGGGGTGTGGGCAAATCAGTTAACTGGAACCACATGGAAAAGCACTTCGAATTTTTTTTAAATGCTGTGGGGAAAATGGCACTGCTGGAGAAGTTACAAATAAAAGACAGGAAAATATCTACAAAGAGAAAGGGTGGTAAAAATGACTAAGCAAGGTGGTCTTGTTGCCTCCAACCTGCTGCATAAATTGTATCAGTAAACACATTACTAACAAAGAGCCAAATTCCTCTATTTCTCAAGCTGACCCAGCAGCAAGAGGAAGAAAACACAGGAAAGTGCAATGCCTGGTGCCTCAGGGTGACCCTCAAAGGTCATGTCTCTAATTTGTGTTAGAAATTGAGGGTACAGAACTAGAGGTTTGTGATGGTCACAGAGTGGACTTCGGCTTCTGAACACTTTTCTACCCCCTGTGAAGAATTTAGGACGTCATGGAGTTGAACTGGCATCTTAAATCCCAGGGACACGGTGGAAATTGTTTTGTGATCATAATGAATTAAGAGAAAGGGCATAAACGCATACATCTCTCCTTTTTCCTCCAGAGCCCAGAACCATGAGGGACCTTGTGCTCTCTGGTGCTTGCAGCTATGTTCCCTGGCTTTCAGTCGGCTTGGCTTTTCCTCTGTATTTCTAATGCTGTGATATCAGGCCAGAAAAAAAAGGAATCTACAAAATTGCAAAACAAAATGTGCGAGTGTGTGTGCGCGCGCGCGTGCGCGACGTAGCTCACTGAAGATAATGAATTGCAACACTATAAGCACCAAATATTAAAACTTAAAAATGTGTAAGTAATGAAGTTTTTAGGAAGCAAAATCTACTCGGAGTATTTATAGTCCTTTTTTTTTTTTGTAAGAGGTTCCCCAGACTTCTGGGTGCATCATCAAACTGTCCTACTCGGCGAGGAGCGAGCAGCTGCGATTTGGCCCAGGGCACCACCTACCCAGAGTCACTACCAAATGTATTTTACATTTCCACTGTTAATAAAAGGGGGGGGGGGGACGAGAAAAGGCCTTTTTCCCCCCAGCATTCTGTGTTTCCTTTTGTCGCTGCCGTCAGCTGACACATGGAAAATGTGGTGCACGGTTTCGCTTGCCTTTAATCTGTAATTAAGGATTCCTTGTCTGGGGCCGGCTACGTCTTGCTCCTTGCCTCCCTGCCTCTCAAGTCTTCCGCCTTCGGTCGGGTTTGGCCCCGCGCCGCAGGCTGGGGGCTCGGGTGGCCCGACTGGGCCGCTGGCAGAGGGGCGGCGGCGGGGCGCGGGGGCCTCGGCCGGAAGAAGCGCTCGCCTGCCCGAAAGCGCGCGCCCCGGCGCCCGCTCCGAGCCCCGAGCCCCGAGCGTCGGGGCAGCGGCGCCGGAGCCTCCGAGAGCGCGAAGGGCTGGCCGAGGGTCCGGCGGGTCCAGGGCCTGCGGGCGCTCGCCGCGCGCCCTCTCCCCGGGGCCGATGTGCCCGAGCTCCGGTCCGCGGCGGCGCTCGCCCTCAATGCCCCGCTCGATCCCGGCCAAAGCGCGTGGAGGTAGTTGTACACCTCTCCCGGCGAGAGAAAACGGGACGCAGGGGCACGTCGAGGTCACGGAGTCCTCACCGAGCCCCCTCGGCGGCGCTTTTGAGCCCAGAACCGAGAGCCAGAGGAGCCCCGAGGCCGCGGGGCGCGTCCCAGGCGGCGGGGCCGAGCGAGCCCCGGGCGACCGCCGCGCTCGCGCTCACAACTCGCTCGGACTCCCGGGCAAAGCCGTGCCGGCACGCGTACGCCGGCGCGCGCACAGCCCGACACGCGCACACTGTCACGCACACACGCGGGCACGCACCCCGGCACGCGCGCACCGACACTCACATGCTGACACACGCACACGTGGCGGATGGCCCAGTGCTACCCTGGCTCCCTCGCGCCGGGCTTGACTGGTCCCCCTCCGCACCTCCGGGAAGGCGGCGTAGCCCTGGCGGGCAGAACTCTTCTCTGTTCGTCTAAGTATTTTATTGTACTTGGTTCCTTGAGTCGGCCAGTCTCATACCTCAGTGAGAGAATCCGACGGAGATGAAGCAAAAAGAATGATTTCTCTCCCCGCTGTCCTTTTTAAAAAATGTAACTTAAGCAAAAACAGAGATGGGAGTAGGGATGGGCTCGGGAACTCTCCAGGCAGAGATTCTGGCCATTAATTTTAAAATACTCCTCTTCGAATCTCTCATATATTCAGACTTGTGATTTCAACCCCACTGCCAGCCCTCAGGTCGCCTTTCTTTTCACCTCATACCTGTGTTTTGGATTGCAAACTGTTTCTCCTCCTGACCACCAATTGTTTGTTTAGGAGGCGCAAAGAGGCTGGGGGACAGAGGTTAAGCAGTGTTTGGGTAGGAGAATATTTAGAAGCGCCACATTGATTTCCAAAAAAACGTGGGAAAACGTTTAATCTCATTTTGAGGCATCTATGTTTTTAAAAGGGCCTCCTTCCTGCTAGTATTACTATTTATCATGAGGTATTTATTTGCATATACACATTTAAAACTGTATGTTTAAGAGAAAAATGCCTTTTGTTCTTGGTTTCAGCAGAGCCCTTTCCTTTTCTGTCCATCTAAGTTGTAGCATACTTTCCTCTCTTTCCCACCAATAGAGATTGTAGGCTAAAGTGGTGCACTCCAGTGACCAAATATAAGAAACCTTAGCCTGGAGTGTTGGTGACCATCGCTGACATCTATCACTCAAGATTTTACCCCCTCTGGTTTGAAATGGTCCTCAAACTGTAGACCTGAACGTAGAGGTTGGTTGATTGTTTGTTTAAAATGTGAGAAGAGCAGTCCAGGAGTAAACCGAGGTAGGGGAAGGTGGCCTACCTAAGCCCAGCCTTGGAAGCTAGAACAAGAACACTTGGGAAGTGCACTGAGAAGAGAATGTCTCTAAACAATGATAATCAGGGCTTTCAAAAACCATAAAACGGATTGAAATATCTGATTCATTATTTATTCATCCCAGGACAACTTTGCAAATCTGAGAATAGTGTTTGAAAACCGAGTGCCTTCTATTTTGTACATCAACTCAGCAGATGTGTCTCCCTTCCAAAATGTGGCCAAAGGGTTAAAACTGTAATTTTAGAAAGGAATCTCAGTAAATGACCTTAAGATCTGATACATATCCTTTTCTTTCTGGCAATAATATCCCCCAAAGAAAAAAATACATACTTATTGATATAATGATAATGTTTCTCATTCTGAGTAGAAGTGTCAGAATGATTCCCGTTTGTGGAAGTGTTTTCAAAACTGCGAGTACACTTTCACTACTATGAGAGCTGATGAGCCAATGAAGGGGAACTTCTTTTAACTCCATAATAGCAGTTTATACAGTAAATGAACAATGATGGTCAAATAGCCAATTATGGTATAAATATCCGTTGTTTACACAGAGGTGTTAAATGAGCCTTTGGAGTACAAAGGATTAGACTCATCTAAGCTACCATTTGTTCTTCAACCCATTATGTCTTCCCTTAGAAAGGCCAGTGCCGTTGTAGGTAATATGCACACAGAGCATACTTCTCTGTGTTGATTTTAGTTTGCTTTATTTCAATGCACACTGTTGTTTACTTTTTAAAATTTAAATAAATGTCAGCATTGTATAATTTCTATGTTAACAAAGCAGTGAGCAAAATCCCTTGTATGTTTATAAAATATTATTGTTTAATTCACATAGTTTAGAAATTCCAAATGTTGAGAATAGGAAGGAGGCCAAATACCATCTGTTTATAACTATGATGCATCGTAATATGTGTACTTTTAAAAGGAGTTTGGTCAATCATGCCACTAATTTATCTGCTCGGAATATGTTGAAGATTTAAAATGTAATTTACAGGATTACTTTTAGTGCGTTGCATCCAACTGTGAGTTGTAAAGAAATCGGTCTCTTCTGTTTTTCTCAAATTAATCATGTAACAACCCCAATTAATGGGGGCTGTTAAATGTGTCGCTTTTTGCTTAGCTCCAGAATTCTTCTAACTTTGGCTCAGTCTACCTTCTTGATGTTGATAAAAACTCCAAGGACAAATGAAACAAAACACTCTTAGCTGTGTCTTTCTGCCAGGAGATAGTCACTTAGAATGGGAGGCAGGATATGATAGCTAATAATTAGCTAGCATCAGCTCTGAGAAATTACCTGTGAAATACCCTTTGGTACTGGGTTGAAAAACAACATTTGACATTCTCTGTTTTAAAATAGTACATGCTTGTCCCCAAGATTTCTGATTTAACTTACCTTTTATTTCAAATGCATCTAAATGCATACCATGAAACAAAGGGAGTACATTTACTTGCAATAGATGAGCAGGTTTGGGATTTTATTTTTAAGTTACAAACTCAAGTTTAGTGCGAAATTCCTTGCTTTGCAAACTGGAGAAATTCGGCAACAGGGCCTTCAATTCAGGGCAGACATAATGTCGAAGTCCAGTGGTGGCTTTAGGGTCTCCCATCAGGGGGTCTCTTTCTCAAGAAGGAGGAACTAAAAACTCTCATGTCCTGAAAAAGGTTTGGAAAATGTGATAAAAAACATTGATAAGCAAATGATAGTTCCTAGATTGATTTTTAGCAAGGTCGAATCAGTAGAAAGCTACGCCTTGAAATGCTTTGATAGACAAATACCCGCAGAAATATCAAAACACTCTCCCAGTCACTGGTGGGTGTTATGGGTCCTTTACTTCTCAGTTTTTTCAACGGGCGCTGTGTACAGCGGCTTCTTTGTCCATTAAGCAATATCTGTTTTCTCAAACATTTTAGTTTTAGCAGCTTCCTCTAAAATTCTATCAACCTAGATTATTTACTTACACATAATTAAGAACATTAAGAGTCCCTTTTCCAAGTAAACAAGCTGAACTATATATAATTTTTAAAAAATCTAATTGTAACATTTTTTAAATCTGGATTTTTTTCCTTTCTGGTCTGATTTTTTTCCCCATAAAATGAACCCACTGGGTCTTTATGTTATAGAGATATGCTCAGGCTTGGTTTCCTTTGAGTTACAATAGGAAAATGCCAGACCCTTTTTTTTTCCTAAGTAATTGCTGAAGTGTAGAGAGTAGAAGAGAGAGTACAAAACAGAAAGAAATGTGAGGGATACAGAAGAAAGAAATTGGAGAAGGTGGAGGGGAAGGGAGATGAGAGAAGCAAAAGATGTAACTGGGATAAAAGAAGCCTATCAAACAAAGCTTTCAAAATTTCTTTGACTGGCATAAGACATATTAAAATCATCATCATTTCCAAATAAAACCTAGATTGTTGCATTGAGATATTAAACAGCCATGGGAAACTCTTAAGTGAACCTTGATTGATACTTGTGGACCAGTTTTTCCATTCAAGCCCAACTTTTTTTTTTGGCTGAACCCAGGCCCTCGGCAGTGAGAACACAGAGTCCTAACCACTGAACTGCCAGGGAATTCCGTCAAGCCTAACATTTTTAAGAGAAACTTATATTAGATACCCATATCCTCACTAGGAGGTGGAGAAGGAGGAGTAGAGACATTCTCTGCTTTTAAAGCATTTATGATATAGAAGTAAGCCATACATACACAACATAAGACTATGTATAATGCATTGTTATATGTTACCTACTGTCAGGGTAAAAATAAAGAAGATTTTAAATAGAGGAATTATTCAGACGTGCTTTCCTTCCGAGTACCTTGGCTAGCAGTTAAATGCTAAACCAGTTAAGCAAGTCTTTAAATGTATAAACCCTTTGGAATCCCGAAGTCTAATAAATTGCAGTAGACATATAATTGAGATTGAAATTGGCATGTAGGTGTGCATTTCATGTTTCCTTTGGAGCTGACTTAGTACCATGGCAACAAGCCACATATGCACATAAGTCGTTGTATAGTCATGCTATCTTGACGACCAAAATCACTTTATAAAATATACTTTAATAAGTTACTACAGAGCCTTGAAGTTAAGCCATATAATTTAACCAATACTCAGTGGGCATTTCTAGGTATCGTATATAAATTGGGTAAATGATAAAAAGAAAAGCATTAAGAATAAGAAAATGTATGGGGAAACTATTTGCTTCTTCCAATTAATCTAAAACACACCAGAAGGTTTTCTCATTTTGTTTTTTATGAAGAATTACTGACCCAAAGAAAAGTCAAATGAGGACTACAACTAAACAATAAAAGCAACAATAACAACAACAAATAAAAACATTGCTTTTTTTAGGAGAGAAATATGAAAAGTAGTAAATTTATCCATTTTAAGAATTAAAAAGAAAAGGCATAAAATTTAATACACACAGTAAATAATAAATATTCTTCTAGTTTCATATGATGGCTAATTAAGAAAAAAAGCCCATGAGGAAAATTTGGAAGAGAGACAAATATAACAAGGTAATTAACTCTTTGCTCCTTCAGCCTTAAAAGAGAAAGAGCAGAGTGAGATTTCTTAAGTTTGGACCTGCAGCAACCTCAGAGATCAAATCTGCCTCTGCAAGAGAAATAGAAGGATTCTAGTAGCGCTGCATCTCAAGTCAAGTCTTGTTATTGGCCCCGCTCTGACCTTGGCACCCCAAAGTCTCAGTCCCAGGGTTCTTTTCTCTTTGATTGAATTCCTGCCTTTTATCACAGACAGCAGCTTCGTTCTCATGGACCTTCAGTGATGGAATTCACTATCTGGTATTCATTCTCTTACATTTGGGTCGTCCTTGATAGTTGAGGATGTACTTTTTCATCCATCATCTAATTTAGTCTTGCTAATACCCTTCTGATATAGGTAAACCATAGCTTTAATCCCAGACTTCAGAAGCAACTCAAAATAGTACTGCTAGTACATTGCAGAGTTGGGATTAGAAGCCATATCACACGGTGCCCGGTTTCCCCCTTTCCTTCAGACTGGACTTCATACTTCGTTCTTTATTTAAATTATGGGCGTTAAGAATCTATTACAATCACTGCCTTTGTATTGGGTGGAGAGAAGAAGGAAAAGAAAGAGCAGAAGCAGAGGGGGATGGGGAAGAAGAAAAAGAAAGGAAGAGAAAAAACAAAACAATCCCCACAGGTTTTTCTGTGAAATGGGGAAGAATAAATCTTTCAGTTGCCCCCTCTTCTGCTTGCAGAGGTTAGTAAAGAGAGAAGCACATCCTAAAATTTGTATCATATAAAGAAAAAACTAATTCCAAGCTATCCCAATGCTTTGTGTTTTAAAGGATAGAAATCTATTGACAGAGCTCTTTAATGAGTTCTTGGCTATGCATGCGTAGGCCACAAGGTTGATTTTGAGTACAAGATGGAGGAATATTCTGTTTATGAAATTAAAGGAATTTGGGGAAATTGAAAAAAAAACCTGGTAGAGAGGAAAAGAAAATAGTCATAGGATGGAGAGACATTAGCTAGAACTTAACATATCCAGCAACAAATTCCCCATGGTGGGATATAGTTGATTATTAATTTTTTTTTATTAGATGGGTATATTACACTCAGTTCTCAGCTTATACTCCAATGTAATCTCCATCTGTAACCCCAAAACTCCACTGAAAATCTGAGACACAAAACTGGCTTGATTTATTTCCACGTTTGGGGAATGAAGGCATAGACAAGGCAGACAAGAGTGACATTGCAGGAGGCATGATTTAAAATAAAGACGTAGAATGTTATGGAAGCAGGAAATAAGGACAGAAGATGATTAGGAGAAATGGAAGCCCCCAAGAATGAATACTAAGAAACAAGGAAACCCATAATACAGGAGATCTTGGGAAAAAGCAGCTAATTTGTTGATGCTGTAGACACTTGATATTTTTGGCTGTTCAGCATCTACCTAACCTTGTATTAGAATCTAAAGTCCGATTTGAGGAATTAATTCTTTCTTACTGAATATAATCAGGCCTAGGAATTGAAACTTGCTTTGAATAGAGGAACAAAAAGACAACACTGGAATTCCAGTTCACCTGACCTAGTGCAGCCCAACCAGACTGTTTCCACCAAAAGGCGGCTGTTATTGGGTTCTGCTTCCTAACCTCCACAGCTCCTGGGGCTCCATCCGATCCCAAGCTCAGATGTCCAGCCTCCCTTTGATATGGTTCTCTATCCCTGGGATTCTGTCAGTTGCAGAAAAACAGAAAAACCTGGCTCAACTGAGTTGCTCTGGGAAAATTATCATTTCAGAAGCAAGAAATGTGGATGTAGAGTGGCTGCATCACCCCACTCTTTCATCCTGATATGTTAGCTTCCCGTTGGCTATCCTCTTACGTTCACAAGAAGGCTACAGAAATCCAGTCATCACATCTTCACCACATCCCTCTTTTCAGACACAGGAGAAGGGATTTTTCTTTCTTGCTTGGGTCTCTTTCTGCAATTAAGGAAAGCTTTTCCCAGAAGCCCATTAGGAGAATTTCCCACACGTCTCATATATGCATAAACTGGTAGCAGGGATGGGAATGGCTTCTATTCAGTTAAGACCTAACTCGGAACCATATGGGTGAGGGATAATTAGATCCATGAACAAAACTAGTGTGCAGTTCACAAAGATAAGAGGGAGGAGATGACTGTTGGGTCAGTAAAACATACTTCTTCCAATAAATACATTTATGTCTTATTTATTCAGATTTGTTCTCTGTGGCTTGCAAAGAATTCTAATTAATACACTTGGTTACAGCTACCACTGGGATTATTTAAATTGTAGATAGCTTTCTATATATATACATATATATGTATATATGTATACATATATATATATATGACTTGCTTTTACTTTCAAAGTTCTTTTCTTTTTTTGTTCTGTTTTTATGTACGTGAAAGAATGAGTTGGATTTTAGAACTGTATTTTTTAATCTTCTACATGTCCAGCATTTATTGATCATGACTTTAATTTCCCAGTAATAATTTCCCCCCAAATCTCTAATGCCTCATTTTTACATTTATTCATACATTCCTTTCTTGTTCATTCAGAGATTCGTCTCGTCATTAATTTCTTCTTCTTTTTTTCAAAAACTTGTTATGAGGTATCTAATATGTATGTGGAAGGCATTGGGTTAGCAAGGAAAAACAAACCAACAAATGTTAAACCACATTTGTGTAACCTTAAAATTAAGCATTTTTTATAACATTTTTAATAACATTTTTAATAACATTTTTAAAAGGGGAGCAATGAGACAAAAATGAAGCGTGCATGGACGTTCCCAGTCTTCCCTCATTTGCTAGCATGGTTTCTTGTGCTCTGAAGTGAGTCCTGCCCTGAGAGTCCTGCTTTGACAGACAAGGTCTTTTAAGCTTTAGGCATGAGAATAGGGAGGAAAGGAAGAGAGAACAAAAGTTGAAAAGGTTAAGTTTGGGGGAGGAGGTTATCTTGATGTGAGACTGGAATTTGAAGACAGATGTAAAGGCGCAGAAGCAGCTGCGGCGCGTGAGCCACTGGATGGGGGAAGCAAAAGGGGATTTTTAAGGTTCTCTGTTCCCTTCATCATGTTCAAGAAAACAAATGAAGAGCTTGAGTTATTCTGAAATTATTTGTGGTTGCTGCACTATCGTGTGTTTTTATAACCATGATGTTGTTCATGTGGGTTATTGTTTTGTAATATCCAGGGCTCTATCTGATTGTGTGTGACAAAAATCAACTCACATTAATCAGGCATAAAATTTGGCTTATGTGTCAAAAAGTTTCAGGAGATGATCTTGGATATTATGAGAACTCCATCCTCTAGGATCTGGCTCAGTCTGTCTGTCTGTCTGTCTTTCTGTCTCTCTTTCTCATTCTAAGTCCCTCCTCTGCATTGTTTTCTTTCTCTAGAAGGCTATCTCAGTATGGTGGGAAAGATGACTCATGGTATTTCACGTGATCTTTACAGCCTGAGAAGAGAGAATCGATCATATCTAGCATCTAAGTCAGACCCTGGTAAAAATGACACTGTCCACCCTACCTGAGTCACTTTCCTGCACTTGTGGGAGATGCAGGAGAACCGAGCAAGACATAATTTCAGATGACTGCTACAGTGTTACAGTGGGATGACTCCTTCAATCCATATTACAAGAAACTTTCTAGCTATTGGGCAGAGGAACATGTGATATAGGTAACATTGCATCTCTTGTTAATCAAATGTCCTCTCAGTTGAGTTATTTAGAGCGCTATATGGGGTTGAATTTTTACTTAAATTTAAGTGTGTAGTTGTCTTCTCAAATGTTGTTCAGAGACTTACACTCCAAGTAGCTTTGAAATGAAAATTGATGGATGTGCAGAAAAACATGGAAATAGAGCCACAAGACAAAGTTAGAATAAATGAAAGTAATATTCATCACTGTAGGAATGTTAGACTTGCACTTAAATGTCACCTAGAAACACTCAATTCCTTTGCAGACACCCTAAGATGGAAAAATATCCACCAAGAGATAAAACTTGTATTTCCTTTTGTTTTTAGGACACACTCAAATGAGTTGCCTGTCGCATGCTAGATAGTACAATTGACACTAGAAAGAGATTGTAGAATTTCCAAGCTAGAGAGGTTCATGAGTTGTGAAAGATTATCATTCAAGTGTCAAGTATCTGTCAAAAACTACTTGTGGAAGTGTTGGCAAGAATGTGGAGGAAACGGAACCCTCCTACACTGTTGGTGGGAATGTAAATTGGTGCAGCCACCAAGGAGAATAATATGAAAGTTCCTCAAAAAATTAAGATTAAAACTACCATATAATCCAGCTATCTCACTTCTGGGTATTTACCAAAGAATTTTAAAAAAAACTAATTCAAAGCCATGTATGTACCCCTACATTCATCGTGGCATTATCTACAATAGCCAGGATATAGAAACAACCTAAAGTCCATCAATGGAAGAATGGATAAAGAAGATGTGGTACATATATACAATGGAATACCACTCAGCCATAAAAAAAGATGAAATCTTGCCATTTGCAATAACGTGGATGACCTCGAGCGTATTATGCTGAGTGAAACAAGTCAGACAGAGAAAGACAATTACTGGATGCCTTCACTCATATGTGGAATATAAAAAACAAACAAAAAGAAAAGAAATGAACAAGCCAAACAAAAACAAACACGTAGTTACAGAGAACAGAGTAGTGGTTACCAGAGGGGAAAGGTTGGGGGAAGGGTGAAACAGAAAAAGAGGATCAACTGTATGGTGACAGATGGAAACTAAATTGTTGGTGGTGAGCACACTGTAGTGTATACAGAAGTAGAAATGTAAGGCTGTATACATGAAACTTATATAATGATATAAACCAATGCTACTTCAATAAAAAAATTTTTAATAAATAAGCAGTAAAAAAAAAAACAAAAAACCCAAACAAAACAAAACTACTTGTTGATTGTTATGAAAAGTTTTTAATTTCCAATGATAAAAGCATCAATTTGGGGGGTACGTTCTGAGCTTAACCAAATTGAGAATGCAAAGAGAACCCTGGTCTTCTTTTGTATGCCTAAAACTTACAAAAGCATTAAAGAGGTCAAGGTCCTGAGCCCCGGTTATATGAAGGACCGGTGGCTAGAATGAGGAGTATAATGGTTGGTGACCAAAAATGACTCAGAAGATACTTTGCGCTCTGACTATGAAGATTTACTCTTAACCCAGAATAAAGTGGCATTTTTTTGTATTAACAAACATATTTGAATAATCTTTTGTAAGTCAACATAATAAAAAGTTATGTACGTACTGTTTGCTGTAGTTATGGTGCATCGAGTGATTATTCCCAATTCCACCCTATTTTGAACTATACAGTATACATGTATGCCCCTTTCCATGTGGCTTTGCAGTGTCTCCCACTAAAGGAAGCAGGGTACTGTCCCCAACCCATTGATGTTGGGCTTGGCCATGTGACTTGCTTTGACCAATAGAATGGGTGGAAGTGACAGTGTGCCTTTTCCAAGCCGAGGCTTTAACAGGCGTTGCATGTTCCCTCTGCTTGAACATCTGTCATTCACCATGAGAACACAACGGGCTGGAAGCATATGGACACGTATGAAGTAGACCTGAACCCAACCCAGCCTGCAGCTTGGAGCTCAGAGCTGAATCCTGAAACTGAGTCTTTACAAGTGACTTGCATCAACTCACAGACCCATGAGGGAGAAATAAATGCTAGTTGTTTTAAGTCACTGAATTTTGGAGTGGTTTTTCATGCAGCATTATTATAGCAATAGCTGACTAATAGAGTAGTATTTCTTTCCTCTCTCTACAAGTGTTTTGAAATTGATGTTGCATCTAACAACGCATAGCATCATAGGATCAAGCAAATTCAGTAATTATACGGTTAATCATTTAATTAGAATTATGAAGTGGTACAAAAATGATGCAAAGAACACAAAACACAGAGACCTAATCTGATCTGAGAGTCTGGAAATGTTTCTCTGAGGAAATGACATTGAAGCTGAGACCTAGCTTTTGGCTAAGCAAATTTGGGGAGTATGGGGGGAAGTATTTTGAGTGCAGGTAACAGTCTTTGCAAAGCCCTTGAGGCAAGAAAGAGAAGGTCATTGAGTACAGAGAATTATCTGGAAAGCAGAGAGGAAACAGGAAAGTGCCAAGAGAAGAGAGGTTGGTGAGGTTCAGTTTACCGCAGTTTTATGGGCTGAATTGTGTCTCCCTCAAAATTCATATACATTTTTTTAAATTAATTAATTAATTTTTTTGGTTGAGTTGGGTCTTTTTTGCTGTGCACGGGCTCTCTCTAGTTGCGGCGAGCGGGGGCTACTCTTCCTTGCGGTGCGCAGACTTCTCACTGCGGTGGCATCACTTGTTGCGGAGCACGGGCTCTAGGCCCGCGGGCTTCAGTAGTTGTGGCTCATGGGCTCAGTAGTTGTGGCACGCGGGCTCTAGAGCGCAGGCTCAGTACTTGTGGTGCGCTGGCTTAGTTGCTCTGCGGCATATGGGATCTTCCCGGACCAGGGCTGGAACCCGTTTCCCCTGTCTTGGCAGGTGGACTCTTAACCACTTCACTACCAGGGAAGCCCAACATTCATATATTGATGTCCTTAACACCCAGTACCTCAGAATGATTTGGAGCTAAGGTGTTAAAGTGGTAGTTAAGTCAAAATGAAGTCATTAGGGAGAGTCCCAAAGTCAGTCTGACTGATGTCCTTTAGAAGAGGAGATTAGGACACAGACACATATTTTAATGCTTTATTTTTCTTTTCTAATGTTTTAAACATTTAAAATTTATATATTTTACAGTCTCTCTATTATAGCTCTATTATCTGAAATTCCTTGGGGTTTAATTCTGCTGTGTTTACTCTTTCCTGTGTCTCTCAAGGTGGATTGTTACCTTGTATGTGTTGTAATTTTGAACAGTGAGCTCATTTTTGATAGGCTTCATCTGGAGGCATCAAGTGTGGCCTGTGATGAGGTTTTATTACACCATATTTTTTTCTCAGTCTGCTTCTGCTGGGAATACACTGAATCTCAATATGGAGTGTTCAGGGCCATGTGGTTGACACGAAGCTCATTTGAGGTACATGTCTGTGATTACAATTTCTCTGGAAAGGCTTATTTTCTACCCTGCACCCGGGCCTCAGTAGCTTGCTTCCTTGTTGTCCCTTTGTGCTAGTGTGCAGATTATTTCTCCTCTACCATTTCACGGAAGGGGAAGCCCTTAAATGATCCTGGATTTATGTAAGAGGTTCAGTTTCAAATCCCCACCTCCCTGCAGAATTTCCAAGGTCTTGTCTTCTGTGTCTTTCTGAGAATGAAAATGAAAACTCCTAGGTTTCTGAGACATAACCCCACCCTAGTCCACCCCAGCTCCTATACTGCCTAGTTAGTTCATGTGGTTACCACTTGGGCTCTCAGTTCCTTCTTTCTTTTGGCCTCTGGTGATTTCTCTTACTTTCCCGCAAACTCAACTCTGGATTGAAGAGGATAAGGAAAACATTACATGGAAAAACTTGACTGGTACTCCTTCCCCTTCCTGAATAATTCATTTCTAAAGCCATTAGGTGAGACAGAGCAAGATTGGAGAATATCAGGGTCCAAGGAGGATGAAGAGAACATCCAGTCAAGGATGGTAGGCAAAAAAGCATGAGGAATCAGCCTGAACAGGGCGAGAAGGTCTCCACACAGGGGAGTCAGGGCCCAAGCAGGGAGAGGAGGGCATCTGTGTGTGGGAGGGGATCATAGCAGGGATGGGAGATTGGTTGCATAAAGTGAGGTTGATTGCGTAAGTAAATATTTGAAAAATTATGGAAGCTTGTCTTCTCACTATTAGAGAAGGGGTTACATATACAGAAAGGGAGAAAACTAGAATGAACATGTGATTGGAGGTATAAGCATGAACTCGTGGTTTTCAATATCTATAGATAAATATAGATAGATAGATTTCAATTTCTATAGATAGAAATAAATATAAATGTAAATATATGGTACACACATATATATAATTCCTGGCTCTATATGGGGAGCAGCAATACTACAAAAACAATGAATATACATAGCACCCAGATCTTGGCTTCCAAATACCATATTCCATTAAGAAAAAAAAAAAAAAGGAAATTTTTAGAGAAATGCCCGATTCTGGGGCTGAGGGAGAGAAAAAGTACAAGAAAAACCTGGAACTTCTACCATAAACCAAAGAAATGTTAAAAAAAAAAATGATGGGCACATATCAAAAGGGCCTAGAAGTCAGCTTAACTGAACTCCTACTAGCCACATTGGACATAATTTGAGTATTCATATGGATAGTAACATGATAGTAACTCATAGAATTTACAATACTAAGTAAAATAAGAGACCAAGAGACCATACCAGCATAAATGAATGAATGAATGAATGAATGAATGAATGAAGTTAAAGTTTGATGAGGGACAGGATATTTACATGGTTTCAGAGTACCTCCCCACAAAAGGGGGAAAGTAACTTTATGGTGGAAGAGCCTGGAAGACATCACTTTTATCAAGTGGTGACAGTGAACATCAGCTATTGAAACCATGCATGACCTGGTCTGCTTCTTTGAGAGGAACACAGCATCACTTCTGTGATACTATGACCTGAATCCAATACCGAGGAAACTTCAGGCAAATTTAAACTGAGGGAAATTCTACAAAGTAACTGGACTCATCTTCGAAACATCAAAGTCATGAGAGTCCACCATAGACTGAAGAATATTCCAGACTGAAGGAGACTATAGAGACATGACAAGTAATGCAGTGTGTGATTCTGAAGTGGATCCTTTTGTTACAAAAAATATTGTTGCATCAATTGGTGAAACTGGAATGTGGTCTGTGGACCAAAGGGCAGGAGTGTATCAAAACGTATTTCCTGGTTTTGTTAGTTGTGTTGCAGTCAGTAGGAAGATGTTCTTATTTGTAGAAAACACACATTAAATTGTTTGGGGCTAATGGACCATCTGGTCAGCAGTTTATAAGTATTCAGGAAAAACAAGCTATTTGTACTGTATGTCTAGCTGTTTTGCTAGAAAAAAAAAAAAGAATTTCTGATTGTTTCAAAATTTAAAGCGACCAATAGCAAAATAAAAAATATGTGATGTAGCTTAAGTAGTACTAACTATTCTATTCAACAAACTAGAAAAAAATTAAAAATCCAGCCAACTAAACTCTAAGAAAATAGGGGAAAGAAATAAAGGATCAAACAACAAAATTAATGAAGTAGAAGACAAAAAAGCAAGAGAGAGAGGATACATAGGGACCCTTCTTCACCATTGGGCAGCTACTAGGACTTTTGTCCTTACTTGCATGAGCAATGGATGCTCCTGCAGAAAGAGAGGTGAAGAGACAGTTCTCAGATTTTTGAATTTCAAAACCCTGGACCTTTGTGTATCAGACATGCCCTAAAGATCTGAAATCATGATATTAACATCACAAACAAAAGATTTGAGAAAAATAGAGGAAAATTCAGTGTATTTCACCATATATTAAATGAAGTCTCTATAGGTTAAGGAAGAGAAGAAAAGGAGAAAATGGTCAGAAGGAAAGCACAGAGCTTAAAGACTGGTGGTGTCACTGAAAAGGGACTTTGGCTCTGATCTTCCTGCACCTGACCTGGGGGAAATGTCCATGGTTAGCAGAATCTGGGAGCAGAGAGCTAGCTGCTCTTGTATCTTGGGGGAACCCAAGATCCTCTAGCCTCACAGGTTCCCTGTGCCCACCACAGGGCAGGAGCAGTAGAAGAGAGAGATGGCTGTGAGAGTGTTCAGATAGCCAATCAGAGAGAGCCTCTGTGTTCCTGATATCCCACTGAGTCTCTGAAAGAACCACATAGTTGCTATAGGCCCAGAAGTCTAAGAACATTTAACCTAATAGGTTAGGGTTAGGGTTGGCTTAGACAAATTAGTAAGGTCCAGATAGGATGGTGACATCTCAGAGACTTGCATGGATCAACCCTGGAGGACCAGAATTGGTAACACATCTCTTAGTGAATGTCAGCGTGAATAGATGATGGCTCCCATCCTAGCATCCTGTTTATTTGTAAACTATTCTGAACATAGTCCCCAAGTTATTAGATAGGTGGATGGATGAATGGCTGGCTGGCTGGCTGGCTGGCTGGCTGGCTGGCTGGATGGTTGGATAATAAAAGGGCAATTCCTAAATTATATCAGTCTAAAAGCTGCTGTGTTATAGAATTTCATACCGCTAAGAATGCCACTAAGAGAATAGCCAAGTTGCCCTCATTTACTCATGCCCATCCTGGCACTGCTTTCCAAGATGAGCAGCAACTAAGACTGGGAGAAGAATAGGTTCTAATATCATTTTCATCTGCAGCTGAAATAGCCCCAGAGTCAGTAGATAAAGCAAGTGTCTTTGCAAAACAGTACATTAGGAAGAAATACCATTGGAAGTTTCAGACACTAAAAAGTATTTTTTTAAAAAGACACTTCTTCCGTGTTTGCTTGTTTACTAAAGACAAATAAAAGGCATTTGAATTATTTTCTGCCCGTTTGGAATCTTCTCTTTTTATCTTGGCCTTACCAGGTTTTTATTTGTATACTTAGGGAGATCTTTATGGAAGGAAAATTGTAATTCTAAAGCAGTCTGCAAACAAACGCTCACACAGCATAACCAAACCACAATTTTATGCAGATTTTTTCCTCTATCTTAGATTCTGAGTTCTTAAAGGAAAATGTGGATGCAGTGGTGTGTCACAACTGCTATTAGAGAAGTCCAAGGGAAAAGAGTACAACATGATGATCAGCCTTGGCAGTCTCCACATACAGCGTGATTATATTGTAATACTGTTTGATGCAATGATATGTTTGATCAGTTTCAAGAGATGAATATCACCTCACTTCAAACAATATGATACAGTCTCATTGTGTGGAATTATGGCCGCTGTCAATCAGCATATGGCATAACCCTTAAAGTGCCATCTTTGGGGAATGTCATAAAAATGATTGCAACACTTGCATTAATTAGTAAGTTTTTGCACTAAAACCAAGCAAAACCTGTTAAGGCAATTTATCTGCTCTATCTCTGTTCATTTTTGTTATCACAGAAACGTGTATATAACCCACCCACGCAAACACTCAGCCGATTAGCTCAACGTACTAGAACAGCCGTGCTAAAAAAAAATCCTAGTGTGAGTATGAGCTCCCCTCCCCCATATAAATCAGTAAGCTATATTTTCTCTATTTTGTTTTATGGTCCCCAACATATCCTTACCTTGAGCCAACTATCCTATCAAAGTGAATGGTGGGTGCAAAGTAAAGGCAAACATGAAATTATCATGAGGTCTATGGTCTTGACAAGACAAACTCAAAATTTAAGCTCGACAAATGACAAATAAATGGCAGGTGTACATGTTTAGATAGAATAAATACAGATTAAGAGTCCTTTGAATGTCATTAATTTCATTTTGTCAATGTTAATTGTTAGATACATTTTGAGGGAAGAAGAATTACAGTCTTTTTTTTACCTTAGGTATGGAATATTTTCCCTCTTGGTGTTTCTCTGTTATCCATTAATTTGCCATTGTCACCCAGTTATACTATTATTTCAATTTTCCCCAATAATACATAATTTGAGAAGTTACTGGTTTGACACGGTACATACTGATTTGACCTGAGACTTAACACACTTTCCCAAGGTGGTTAACACCCCCCAGATTCAACTGTTTGTTGACAGTGTATGTATCACTGGAGTGTTGTGAGCCTTTTCCTGAGAAATTCCTCTCCCACCGTGTCTCCTGGCCTTCCCCTTTCCAGTTTTCCCCAGTGTCCTCTATTCCTGTTATCAACTGCGGAAACACCTGCTGTGGTAGGCAGCCTCCTAAGGTGGCCCCCAATGATCCCTGACTCCTAGTATTCACTAACTTGTGCAATCACCTCTCCTTGAACCTAGTGACTTGCTTTTAATGAATAGAATGTGGACAAAGTTATTGGATGTCTCTTTCATGATTAGGTTATAAAAGACCATGACTTCTGTCTTGCTAGCAGGGTCTCTCTCTGGCTGGCTTTGAGGAACCAAGTTTCCATGTTGGAGAGCCCCATGTGGCCAGGAAACGAGAGCAGCCTCTGGCCAACGGCCAGCGAGGCACTGAGACTCTCATTCCAATAGACTAGGAAGAACTGAATCACAACTACTAATGTGAGCTTGGAAGCAGATCCTGCCTCAGCTAATGTGACTGTGGTACCAGCTGACTTCTAGATAATAGCCTCCTGAGAGGCCCTGAAGCAGGGGACCCTGCTAGGCTGTGCCTAGGTTCTAAACCCACAGAAACTGTGAGATAGTAAATGTGTGTGGTTTTAAGTCACTAAATTTTGGGTTTGTTTGTTGTATAGCAATAGAAAACACAACTACCGTGTCTTAGTGAACATACTCGGTAGCTCACTGCAGCTAAGTTTTGTGGTGAGTAGTAAAATAGTGCAGTGGGGCTACAACTCTTCACACTGATGCCTTCAAAACATAGACTTCATACTCACTGGCAAGCTATGCAGAAGAGCTGACCCAGTCTGCAAAGAAACACGTGAAGTCTCTAAGACCTTCCTGCAAATACCTTACCATTATTCATGGGCAAGAAATATTGACTAGTGTTTACTCTTTGGGATAGCGTTGTAAGCTTTGAAGTATAAAGGTGCTATTTCTTTTTCCAAGGCAAGGTTTGGCACATACACTTACTGGGACTAGAGAAATATAAAATGGTTTTTATTCATGTCGTGAGTGCTGTATTCTTAGACACATCTCTCTGGTTTCACAGATTTTTTCACACCACCACATCATGTCAGCAGCTTCTTGAGTTCTAGACTTCGTGGCAGAATTGCTAACAATCCCGTTAGAGACTTCAAAAAACTTAGAGGTAGGTGGTCTTATTACCAGTAGCTGACATGATCTGAAGACTTGTTCCTGCAACAGGGTTATATAATTTGTGAATTATGTTATCATTTAATCAGTTATCCACATTAATAGAGGGGAACCATGATGAAACTATTTAGTCAATAATCAAACACATTTTATTTTGAGATTTCATCGATTTATACGTACATATTAGATCTCTCCTAGGTATGTTCAACCTAATATTAAGATCTTCTTGTTTCTTTGATTCATACCTAGTGCTGGTACAAAGAGAAGACAACCCAGTTGAGTAGGAGAGGGGAGTTAATTTGGTACTGAACATGTTTCATGGGTGGGACATGTGTGATTTATCAAGAATTGATTTATTTAAAAGGTCCCTAAGTAGTCTAGGATTTAAAACAACAATGGAAAAACAATAACAACAACCACCAATGAGGCTTCTTTCCTTATTAGGTTAACAAGGATTTCTAAATGAATTACATCCAGGCAAGGCGATAGAGAAAATGGCTTATACACAGTTGGTGGGAGTATAAATTGGCATGACCTTTTTTTCTAGAATAATTTAACAACATGCTTTAACATTTTAAGTCCATTTCACGTCTAGGAATTTATGCCAAGAAAATAAATCTGAACTTGCAAAGATGTTAAAAGATGTTTATTGAAGCACTGTTTATAAGAATAAAAATTGACTGCAACCTAAATATCTGTCAATAGAATTAAATACACGATGAAATATACAAAATAGAGGCTACCACAGCCAGTTCAAGGGGAACACTTGTGTCATGGAAAGGCATCAGAAATATACTGTTAAATTTTTAAAGCTAGTCAGTGAACAAAAGGGTATATATACTATGGTTCCAATTTTTTTTTTTTTAAAGTCAACCTTGTGCATGCATGGATTAACACCTGAGAGATATATACGTACACCAAATCATAACAACTGGTTTTCTCTAATAGAGGAATTATAGTGAGATATTTGAATATTTTCCAGTGAGCATGTATTATTTATCAGTCAGAAAAGATAGCTATTTTCACTTTGAAAAAATTCTAGACATTAATTTTTGCTTTTTCTGTTTTGGGCACTGAAAAAAAAATCAACCCATAATCATCTGTTTCTTCTTTCCTCCAGGTGCTCATCTAGTTTTCATTCATTAGCTCAGCTAACATTTATTAAGCACCTATCATGTGTCCTGTGATAGTCACTGAATTAACAATAATAAACAAGAGTCTCTGACTCTAATGAAAAAGACACGTGAAATTTCACATGAAATAAAGTGTGTAAATGCTCCGTTAGAGCAGATGTAAGATAAGGTGGGGTGGAGGAGGGAGCGATCAATTTAAAATTATGGAACAATTCATGAATTTGTGCGTCATCTCTGCGGGTATTTCTTCCACTACGAAAGTATAAATGTCTTGAGACTGATTCTATAACATACACTTTTAAAATAATCTCTTTAGTGTCCAGAATCTGGATGATGGTGTGCCCAATGTTCAAAGAATACCTTTATGTTCAAGTTATTCATTTGCTAGAGTAGTGGGTTTTGAATTTTTTTGGAATTCAAGACTAGAGTTCCAATACAAGAATATGCAGTGGCACGTTGGAATGGATTTAAAAATTTAAAGCACTCCACAAGTAAGCAATAACTTCAAGCATAGCAAGGTCTTAGGGTGTCTTTGAAAGTATCCAGAGTATCAAGATAAGCTAGTTAGTTCACATAGTGCCCCTGAGCACGGAGCCAGTGTTCGAGCAGAATGTTTATATTCTAACAACACCTCAGAGATGAACTGTATTTGTTTGAACACATATGTAATCCATACAGACTATATATGTAAATACACTCACATAAGCATATTTGGGAATCAGAGATTTAGTAACCATGCCCTCCTTTCATTACTGATTTGAAGTTTTTTATTGATCACAAAGGGCTAATTGTTCGGTAGAGCACCTACCTGAGTGAACCTTCCATCAGGACCGACACGAATAGGAGCTCGTTAAACAGCTTAAAACAGACCAAAATCTGACGGCACGCCTGGGAAAGGTGGGCTTCTGGCTCAGCTGTTTCAGTGGAGACTCTGTAAGAATGCAGAACCCTCAAAAACGTATTGTCTGCTTGCTTTCAGTAGAGCTAGTCAGTTCAGTTGAGATCTTTGTTCATATTTTTTTAAGGGACTTCAGGTAGCTGGGGGGAAAACTCATTGGGGTGGTCCATTCAAGGAGGACTTGCCCCAAAGATTTTTATACTTTACCCACAGAGATTGACTTAATCTGCCACTTTCCTTTCTTTATTTTCCTATCATTAATCAGATGACACACAGATAGAAGAACAGACGAGGAAGAGAAGTAAAAGAAGACATGAGTGAAGAAGAGAAGAAAAAAACTGAATATGGTAGAAGGATCAGTTTCTCCATCTATCACTATGAGAATTTTAGGATATTCATGGTCAATAGTGACCACGCTTGAAAAAGAGTTCTTTGGGATGAATCCCACCGTGTGCGACTTAGGTGTTAAAAACAAGACAACAAGCCCCAAATGAGATCACTTATGCTAAGCCCCACATCACCAAACTGAGACTTAATTACAGTTTTGGCTCTCCCAGAAATGGAATCTTAAACCAGTCAATCAGGAATCTCCAGATTAGCTAATAATAACTGATAATCTCCAGATTATTAGTTACATAATCTGCCTGGTAACTCCCTGCCATCCCCTAAAGGAAAGTAACCTTGCAATAACCAACACGCTTTCTGGCCTAGTATAACTTCTTTATTCCTACTCCCTTTTGTCTACAAAAGTCTTTCATTTTGTACAGCTCCTCAGAGGTCCTTTCTATCTGCTAAATTGAATGCTACTTAATTCGAATCAATTTTTGCTCCAGTAGAATCTTAAAAATTTTAATATGCCTCACTTTATTTTTTAACATAAGCTGTAATTACATTCTGAAGTCTGAGAGACATTGCTCAGTTGAAAAGTGTGTAGGCTTGAAATTGGGAGCTATAGGGCCTGGTCCAAGCTTTCTCTAAATGACTGTGCAGTGGAGAGCACACTATCTATCCTCCAAGTGTGCTTCAGTATCCCTATTTATTAAAAACCAAAAGGAAAACAATGCTTAACCTACCCATCTCACATGCCTGATGTGAAAATGTGAGAGACATCAAGTACATGAATATGTTTTGAAAGATTCCAAGCAAATTGCAAAGTTCAGACATTAAAATCAAATAAAGGTTTTTTTAGGGTGGTGTTGACCAAGCAAAATATTTCCGTTAAAATATTAACTGATGAGTTCAGTTAGTAAAAGTGTGTGACTTGCCAAAAAATGGATTGGTATTAATTATAAAAATTACATTAGAATTAATGCATTCATTAATGACCTACTAATCAATATCAATTGAAGGTTTATTATTTTAAGGAGGATGGCCAATTAGCAGTTTGACACCATGAAAAAGAGATAACCAACTGACTGATGGGTCCCCATCAAGTTTAATTTTAATTTGTTTTGAAAGTATCTTCTTGAGGAATGAGTTTAAATGCACACCACTCTTTCTCCTTTCAGCAAATGAATATATAAGTTGTTTAAAAGGCATATCTGAACGACCAAGAATGAAGTCTGGCATATGTAAGAAGAAATGAGCACATCCTCTAAATGGGCTCGATGGTATGATCTAAGTTCTATTATATAGAACTTATATGGTCTAAATCTATAACTGGATTGCTCTTTAAATTAAGTGAATTTGTATGTCCGCTTTCCCTTAATGGAATCAGTTTTGATATACTCTTTGTTCATGCTGTTACGGCTTCAGTCTAAGGGTTCTTTGTACTGACTTTTTAAAGTTACATCACAAAGAGGTTTTAAGATTTCCCAACAGGCTTTTATTTAACCAAAGCTTTTGATCTCAAACCTGCTGGGGACTAGTGAAATCCTTACCAATTCTCCAGGAACTTCTCACTATTGGAATTTGAAAAGACCCACCTGAAGGACTGAACTCCCAGTATGGTTTCAGCCACCCTTCAGATCACGCTATTCAGGCAGCTGGCGAGGGGGTCTAGTGCACCCTTTGTGATCGGCTAAGCAGCCTAAGGTGTCCTTTGCATGAGTTGTACTCCCGAGGAAATAAAAACCAGGAGGACACAGACCTATATACCTTATTTCCTGCTATCTTCAGTTAAAGGCGGATTGCAGGGGGTCTGCTTAACATCCTTTGCTACCTAAATACCTTTTGGACATGGGAACTCAATAAAAGAACTTTCATTGCATCCATTACCCTACTGTGGTGCATAACAAATTAGATTTAAAAGGCTACTTTTTTCCCCCTTACAGCTATTTCCAACGTTTTCTTTAAAATTTCAATTTAGTGTCTAGTGCCAGAATATTCTATAATATACTTTAAAACTCTATAATACCAATTATGCCAACTGAACACTATTTCCA
This sequence comes from Balaenoptera musculus, assembly GCF_009873245.2. NCBI lineage: Eukaryota > Metazoa > Chordata > Mammalia > Artiodactyla > Balaenopteridae > Balaenoptera > Balaenoptera musculus. The sequence continues at coordinate 27,652,756 of NC_045791.1, read as the reverse complement.
AAGAATTAGGCTTCTATTCTTATAGAAAAATTGTAGTTTAGAATTAAGATAAGGTAAAAAATAAAATAAAATAAAATGAAGATAAGTTAGAAAATTATGTTTAAAACAGGTTAAATATAAAACTATATAACGCAAATATTGTTCTTGGATAACTCTTTTTTAAATATAAATGCATTAATTTTTTATTTGGCTCCAAATTCCCACTCTTTGAAAAAATTTTCATTTGAGGTTGAAAAATGTCAATGCCACAGATTAACCTATTTTTAGAAAGGGTGAAATAAAATTCTCAATGATAATATTTAAATATTTTTATGTATTTTATCTTAAAACTCCATTGTGCAAAGGTTTTAGGGCATGTAAACAACACAGAACACAGAAGGCAAATACAACTTTGTAAAGAACACAATATTTGCAGCTGTGTGTGAGAACAGATTTGCCTATGGACCACTTCTCCTGTGTAAATATTTATCTTTACCCTTCTATTAATGTGGTGTCAAGCCTCTTTATTATTCAAAAAAAATTTTGGACTCTGTCTTGATAGAGATGGATATTACTGTCATTGCATCAGATGTTATGATCCCTGACAAAGCCTCAAATTAGCTATATGCCAAAGAACTAGAAAGAAATGTATAAGTATTTCCAGAAGCTGTAAAATATTTGCCATTCAGTGCTCACTGCTTGAGGGCACACTCTCTCACACCACACATGTACCATCTATTACCAGACATTAGAGGCACTTGCTATCAGTATGTTTTTTGTCCTCTTTGTGCTCTGGTGTAACTACAGAAAAGTAGCCTGGAACCATCTCAGTTCTGAATATGTGGTAGAGTGGTCAGGCTATGTTCAGTCTGGGTTTCAGAAACACTGTTACCACACCTGTAGAATATGACATAATTGTTCCATTTCTCGACTTATTAATTTTCATAAGCATTTGTTACACATCTGATTGGTAGATATTTATGAGTAGCTGCCTGATGGACTCTTATGTTCTGCAGTTAATAATAACTGATTATAGGAAGACAAGATGCTATGAATTCTTTGTCTGGACAGAGAGAGGCTCAAAGACTTGCAGAACTGTGAGAATCATGGGAATTCTGGAAAAAAATGATTTTTATGGATAATACAAGTGTTACTTATGTTGTGTTACAGTAATCCCCTGCTTCTTTGTAAAAAAAAAAAAAACTATGCATTTTTATTGCATAGATAAAAGATTTAATAAAATATTTCTCATGATCCCAGATTTATTCTCATTCACTTTTATTCACAGTGTGAGTAGTTAGAATTTGGGGGATGATTACTCTGCAATATCTATCATTCAAAAGATGTGTATCACCTTTGATTAGAAAACTGTACTTCCAAAATACAGCCTTTAGAAATACTCACAACATTGTACTTTGAAGTCCACTAGTGTGTGATGTATGAGAATAAAAATTGTCATCACTCTAAATGTCCACCAACATGAGGTTGCTAAGAAGATATCACACATCCACGGTAGCAGCACTGTCGTGGTTGCGTGCCTACCAGGGCCAAGCAGTAGCTCCTCATCCTGCGTGACAACCATTTCAGGGAGGCATTGTTCATATCACACCTTACAAGTTTAGAAAGTGGATTAAAGAGAAAATAAGCGACTTGTCAAAGTCAGAGCATTACTAATAGTGAAGCTAGGATTCAAACTCAACCAAGACATTTGGCTGCAAAGCCATGAACTTAACACACTAATATTTGTATATTTTATATAATACTCATATAACCCACTAATATGTGTGTATTCAAAGAATGAGATAGTTTTAGAGATCATGAAATGAAAAAAAGTCTAAGAAATATTAGATAGAGTTTGGTAAAAATTATGTCTGTATACATTAGGATATGGAGAGAAAAGTTTGAAGGACTATTCACCAGGCTGTTTATATTAAAATGTCTGTGGTTAGACTTTTATTTTCTACTTTATATATTTCTTTAATATTTAGATATCTTATAAATTTGTGTAATAAAAACAATACAGTTCTTTAAAATATCAACATATAAGCAGGAGAATCAATAAAATTAATAAATTATTGTATCAACATATGCAGCATTATTTCAAGATCTCAAGTGCTGGCATTCAATTTGGCATTTTTTAAACAAAGCATAAATAAATTATATCACATAGAATTTTTCTACTACGGACATTAATTATTGCAGTCTGTTTTGGGGGAGGATGGTGTTCTACGGTAAAGAAAGCTACACCACCGAGACTTTTTTCCTTGTGTAAGCAAGTTCTGCAAGTGACTTGTCTTATAACTATTGAATAAAAGTCCTGTTTTATCGATAGAGTTATACATATTTTTATTCCGCATTCTTTATATTAGAACACAATTATTTATTCTTTTAAAGGAGGACTGTCACAATGTTTCTAATACATAAAAACGCTTCCTACTTTTGCATTTGTAAACTGCTTCCATGCGTGGACATTGCATCCAGGTTCCTAAGATCAGGAAAAAAGATCTGTGCATTTTATTCTGAAGTTACAAATGATACTTGATACACCACTGTGCTAAAGGCAGGATTGGGCTGGCTCTAGCTTTACGTCTTGCATTTCAGCATTGAAAAAAAAATCAGTCATGGGTAATGCTTTCAAAAATGTTAATCCCAATTTTTGCTTATGGATATCACATGATTTTAAAAGGTAATAAAGAGTATTCTCAGTAGTCAAGGGTGAGTCAAGGAAAATGGCATCTATGGGAATAAGTCAGCCAAACAAAAACTTGACCCAACACCAAGCTCATTGTCAGAATCACAGCTGCCGCATCAACCAATGAGACCTGAAATGGAGGCAGCCAGGAAGTCAGGTGCCGAGGCTGGAAAGCCTGTTCCAGACCCATTGGCAGTTGGCCCTTCAGCTGCTGTACAGCCCCAGGAAGGGCCCAGGGGGCTGGATCTTGTTTTCAACCACAGGAGGAAAGTGAAGTGAAGTACAACCAATATTGTCAACAGCGAGACTGTCAAGTTAGTGCTGATAATATATTCATGGGGAGATGTATTGTTTTGCTCTTCGGGTTCAGTGGGGAAGGAGAGCCAAGGGAGAATGTACATAGCAACTCTGAAAGCATAATCTACCTCCTGCTCATAGAAACTGGTGATGGTGGCTCAGGCTTCCTTTTACCTCTCGATTCCTTCTAGTAGCGTGTCTTATTTACTAAGTAGGATCTTGAAAAATATGGACAGAAGTGAATACCAGGTTTAAAAAGGAGGTGTGGTTAAAGGAACATGATACTCAGATTTTAAAAAGAAAATGGATTTTTGAGTTTGGCATTATTAACAGAGAGCTGTCATGTTCTTTTCCTTCAATAGAGAAAAGAAGTGACCCAAAACAGAAAATAAATGACCCGTGCTATGATTAGCAACTCACTGTGTTTGTTTAGTGTCAAGAATGCTGCTAGGATTTAATAAAAATTTACAATCATAGATCACCTCCCAAAACAAAAGCAAATAAACAAAGCACACATCTTTAAGGTAAGTCATCTTCTAACACCTTTGAAGCTAAGGATTGTCCTGCTTGCACAGAGCAGGCATTTCGTAAACGTTGAAAACCGAATATGACTCGCTGAACCTTGAGCTTGTCTTTGCAGTCTGTGCCCCTCCCGGATAGACACCCAGTTGTATGGCCTCCAGATTCATATTATTACATTCTCACTTCGGTGCTGAGACTTTATATAAAAACTTTATGAAAAGCTTTCTTAATGACAAACACATTCGTTTCGTCCACTGTAGTGAATAGCACCTGGTGTGGGACCCTGAACATAGTATGTTCTCAATAAACGCTTGTTAAATTTAATAAAAGTCACTAGGAATTGTGAGACATTATGGGAAGTTTGAAAGGCATTATATGTTCTTAAATTTAATGGGTGCTCCACAAACACAAATGAAATAGAAATATACTCACATATACATAACTTAAAAACCCATCATAAACACATGCAAAAACAAGAGGCATTTGTAGTGAGTGGCCAGAGGTTAACTTTTCAACATGGTTCTGATGGAGGAGATGGATAGAACTGATAACAGCTAACATTCATTAAACACTTATTATTGGCCAAGCAAAATGTTAACTGCTTTAGATGTATTGATTATCTTATTTAATTTTCACTGCAACCTTAATGTAGGTGATATTATTTTCATTTTACAGGTATGAAAACTGGGGCTTAAATTGTCAAAATAGTTGCCCCAGATTAGTAGGTGGGGGGGGAGGGGCAAGCCAAGCTCTGCAGCCAGAAAATCTGGCTCACTGGCCCCATATAAAGACATATGCTATGATCTGAATGTTTGCTTTATGCTCTCCCCCAATCCCCCATCCCCTCCCCACCCCTTCGGCAAAGCATATGTTGAAATCCTAATGGCCCAAGTAATGGTGTAAGGAGGGAGGGCCTTTGGTTATAAAAGTGGAGCACTCATGAATGGAATTAGTGTCCACATAAGAGAGACCCCAGAGAGCTCCCTATCCCCTTCCACAGGTGAGGACTCAGCTGGAACTGGGAAACAAGTCTTCCCCAGAACCTGCCCATGATGGCACCCTGATCTTGGACATCCAGCCTCCGGAACGGTGAGAAATAAATTTCTATTATTTATAAGTTACCCCGTCTACGGTATTATGTTATAGCCTTCCAAACAGACTAAGACAACACATGACAACATGGAAGAATGGTAATCTTACAGTCATAAGTCTCGGAGTTTTGGAGAATTGTTGAAGGATAACCACAACTGCACATTTAGGACTCAGTTGAGAACCGAAATATCATGAGTGTACCTCTAGAGATCCAGTTATCTTTTTGTTTCTTTAATAGCCAGTGTTTTTATTGTGGAGTGTTGCCATCCTCATGACATTCTCTGGCCCTGATTGTACTTCTCTTGCTGCTTCTCACACACACAGTCTCACACCAACCTCATTTCTCCCTCAGACTTCTGACCAATCACAGCTTCCTTTGCTGTGTGGTCTCAGCTCACCGCCTTCTTCCTGAATGGAGGCCTGAATGGAGGCCTCTGAACCTCTCTCCTCACTGGCCTTCCCTGATGCCTCACATTCACACGCCTCTGAGACTGGCTTGCAGATCAGCTGGCATGTGGTCATGCCCGTGGTGAGGAGCTCTTTCTCCAAGCCACCTCAGAAACCCTTGCCCTGACAGGAGACAGGAGCCTTAAGGTACAGGGCTGATCTCATTTGATTGCCGTGGCCTGGTGTGGTGGTTAATTGTATATGTCAGCTTGGCTAGGCTGGGGAACCAAGAGTTGGTCAAACATCAGGTTAGATGTTCCTGTGAAGATATTTTTTAGATGTGATGAATATTTAAATTAGTAGACTTTGAGTAAAGCAGATTACTCTCCATAATGTGGTTGGTCCTCATCCAATCAGCTGAAAGCCTTAAGAGAAAATACTGAGGTCCCCCTAGAAAGAAGGAATTTTACCTCCAGACTGCCTTCCGACTCAAGATGCAGCATTAATTCTTCCTGGGTCTCCAGTCTGCCACCTGCCCTGCAGATTTCAGACTTACCAGCCCCAACAATTAGTTGCTTTCCAAGTAACCATCGACAAGTGACTTGATTTCCTTAAAGCTCAGGGTCTGACTTGGCAGGATACTGTGATAATTAGATGTGATGAATTATATTGTGATAATTAAATATTGTGAAATTCATTGATAATTAAGTGATCATTTTATGTACATAAATTGCCTGACATCTAGTAGATGCTGAATAAAAATAAGTTTCTCATCCCTTTCTCTAGCTAAAATTACACTAAGCCATTCTACTTGTTTTTTATTTCACTGGAAATGCTAGCTTTAGATATAAGGGAGTTTTTCTTATGATTGACTGATATTTCATGTGCCAACTCAAAGCCATCTCATGTTTATTTATTAAGGTATTCTTAGTCTTGCCACTCATTTCTCAGATCGACTAGTTAGTTTCAATTCTAATTGTCTCTCATTATATTGAACACAATGCATTTTCTTACCAGAGGTCACTATCTTTATGAGCCTTCAATCCTGCTCTGTTAGGGTTCTCCAGAGAAACTGAACCAAGAGAATGTGTATATATACATAAAGAGAGAGATTTACTTTAATTGTGTTTATGATTTCTATTTACCCTGTTTCATTTTGTCATTTTTTTCCTATTCTTATTTAGATTAATTGCTTTTTCTTTTTTGTTGTTGCTGTTATTAAATGGGAGTTATATATTCTACTTCTTCAGTGGTGCTCACAAGTTTTTAACAAGCACACTTGACCTATTTGTTTTAATTTCCAAACACTACACTCTTCTACCATCAATATATTATTTTACTTCCCCTTTGTTTTTATCCCCTAAACTAAGTCACTGTATTTTACCTCAATATTTACTTAGACTTACACACATATTTACCAGTTTCTTTGAGCACCACCTTTTGTACCTCTCCTTTATTCTAAGTCAATGTTCTTTTTACAGACGTACATCCTTTGGTGGTTCTTTCAGTAAGAAATCTGATGATAGTAAACTCTATCAGTTTTTATTTTTTTTTTAAATCCTTACTCTTTTGATCACATCCTTAATCTTTAATTATAATTGATGTGGGTATAAAATTCTAAGTTGACAGTTGTTTTTTCCCATAGCACTTTGAAGATATTATTCCATTTCCTGCTGACTCTATTTTTATTGATGAAATCTCTGCTTTAGCCTAATTGCTGTTCTTTAGGTAATCTGAGTTTTCTTTCTAGTTGCCTTTAATATGCATGTCTTTTTAACTTTATTATTATTTATTTTAACTATGATGTGTCCAGGTATGGATTTATTTTCATTTATTTCATTCCTCTGTAGCTCCTTCTAGATATATGTTTGACCATCTCATTCTTTCCTTCATGTCTTCTAGCATTAAAAAAATTTTCATTGGGTCTCCTTTTCTCTGTACTAATTGGAGATAATTTTCTTAGCTATGTTTTCTAGTTCAGGCATGAGCTCTTTAGCTACTGATTAGCCCATCCATTGAGGAATTTCATTTTAATGAACAAATTTCTCATTTCTGCATGCTTAATTTGTTTATTTTTCAAATTTGCCTTTCCTTTTTTCATTATGTTCTGTTCTTTTTATAGTTATTCCTTTTTTAAATCTTTTTTATCATTTTAAGCATCTTTATTTTGTATTGTCTTTCAGATTATTAGATCCAGGTATTAAGGGTACTAATCTTTATGTTTGTTGTGTCTCCTGACTCTCTCTTACAGAAAATTGTTTTCTTGTGTGGCTCGTCACTCCTGTATTGTGAGCTTTTCTTCAGCTGTTGGGCTGAAGATTCATTCTTGGGCACCCCAGGCAGTGTCAGCAGTCCCTAAACACAGGTTTGGGGTTTCCTTTTGTCAGGTTCATTTCCCTTTTTTGTACATTAGATTCTTGAGATTTTCAAATAACACAAATGCACACTCTACTCTTGCATAAGGCACATTTTTGGGAGTTTAATATTTGCTGACTTTTTTTCCTTCCTCTGTAACAAACAGAAACAAATGTCCTTGTTGGTTACCTAAACCAGTATCTCCCACAGTTGCTGTGAGGTCAGTCATGAGTGACGAGGTCCTGCAGCTCCCATCTCCTCCCGACCCCTGAGCCCCAAGCCTGCCACGGGGATGTTCGTGCTTCTGTTCACCTTCGTGTACCAGCCCTGTGTGTTCTGCTCTGCCACACCCAGGTCCGGGAGGGGAAGGACGGGCAGAGGATGAGACCCCCGACACCGGACCTGCCTGAAGGAGAGGACGTGTGTGGGTACAGCTTCCTCCGTGTGCCCCACTGTATCTGTGTCTCCGGCTTCCTCAGCTGCCCGATGGTCTTCAGCCTCTGTCCCCGTTCTGTCCCTTACAGCAACTAGTGTCATGTCCTGCATGCCCTAGGCTGCTTCTCATTCTGTCACCTCAGCTCTGTATCCTTCCGGTCACAGGGAATGGGGCCTACTCACCCGAGCCTGGTCTCTGAGCCCCTGGACCAGCTGTCTCCCGTGGTGCCGGCCCACACATGACCACGCCTCAGCAAGCGCCCCCTGCCCCAGCAGCCTCAGGTGTGGTTCACGGGAAGGTCTGAGAAGGGCCCAGGTCTGTGCTCAGGACTCAGAAGCCTGCTGGTCAGCGGTCCCCAGCCTGGGACGTGGCAGGAGGCTGGACAAGCGAGCGCTGTGGACAGACCCTCAGGTTGCCCACCTGTAGAAGGATAGAGATTGGAGGTCCCCCTGTTTTACAGGTGCCCACAGACCTGGATGTTATGAAGTTGTACGTAACGTGAACACTTTGTAATGTTGATTGATTGAATGTAAGACAATTCATCTAAAAAAAAAAAGTTTCCATGTTGCAAGAAACAAGAATCCCATTATTACTATTATTAATTTTATTAAAACAGTATTAATCAAAAGAGTGCTACCATTATTACCATTCTTGCCATGCCTATGCCATTTTAAGAACAAACATCCTCAACTAATTTGAGTTGCAACTTTTCCATATTGTTTTTGGATGACTGGTTTCCATATTTTAGATTATACCTATAGCATAGAGACAGAAAGAAATAAGTTGTACAGACTTACATTAGACAGACACTATTTTGACTTCCTTTAGGCAAAATAGTATCAGAATTTTATCACTAGAGTTCTTGAATGTTAATTTATTTTTTTCTCCACTCCTTTGAGATCCCCATTTTAATTTTTAACAACTTCCTCCCTTCTCCACTTCTATTATAATGCAAAAAGGGGGAAGAGGTGAGAGGAAGATGGTAGAGAATCTCTGAGAAATAACAAAAGGAAAAAATAGTAAGTAATAAATTGGCAGAGGGGAAGGAAATAAAAACAAAATTAAAGGGAGTAAATTTTCAAGAGTGGAGAAAATAATATGATGGTATCCCAAGGAATATGAGTAAAGAAGCTATGGGTCAAAGAAAAGAGAAAAGGAGTGAGGGGTGGGATGCTGGGATGGAGAAAGCATGAAGCATTGTGGGTGATGACGAGAGAAACAGAACAAGTACCATTTGTGCCTATTGTGTGCTGGAAGAACAGTAGGCACATTTCATCCACAGCTCATAGGTAGAGTCAACAAATGTATGAACCATGAATGATTATCTCATTTGATAAATCAAAGAAGTCAGAGAAATTAAATAGCTCATCCAAGTTCTGAAGAGTTAGTAAAAACCTGAGTCAGAATTCATGCACAAATCTGTGTGTTTTCACCAAAAACTGGGGCAGGATTGGAAAGGTCACTCTCCACCCACTGTGTGGAACAGAGGACAGATGCCCCTGCTTCTTTCTTCTTTTCTTTGCCAGCTAATTACATGTCTGATTAGTGTAGGACAAAGGAAAATGTGCAGAAGAGAAGCCTGACAAGGTTGAGAAGGAAATGGCCCGGGAGAAAGGAAGATGATTCATTGATAAGCTCTTTGTCCTCTAGAAATGCAATAGGCCTCCTAGGAGGAGAGACTCTGTCTGGAGGGGCAGCTCTGGCCTTGAAGGAATTGTCACCCAGAGGTGACCCGGCACAGAAGTGCTGGAGCATTTTCAGACCTCCCTACCTCAGCAAGCCACAAAAAAAGTGCTATAAAATGTCTTTGATTCTTCCTCCTTTTCACTCATACTATTATATACCGGTCTGTCCGACATTGCCCTTTAAAACCAGGCCACCTTTGGAGCAGTGAATTAACCATGTGGTGTTTCTTGAGCATCTAATCCATGGAATAGGATCCCATGTCATACTTGTTTAAGACTCAATACAACTTAAATAGGGTTTGCTGCATTATTCACCCCAAGTAAAAACCCCAAGAAACCAAAACAGAATTATACAGCAATTTAAAAGAATACTATTTTCCCACTGATGACGCCTAGTATCATGTCTCCATGTTGCTGGTAATGGAATGAAAGTCACGTCAGATACACGGTGAGGTCAACTCACCTTGTCATTGAAGTTCAAAAAATCAAAAGCCCTTTCTTTAAAAAAATTTTTTTAAAATTCTTGCTAATTTTTATCACCATTTCCATTGTGTGATTTTTTTTTCAGAGATGAAAATAAAGGTCATTTTTAATCCCCAACTTCTAGTTTAGTGTTATCTCAAATCAATTCTTGATATACACCTCATTTAAAATTGTCTTTTCTAGTTAGAGGCAAGTGTGGAGTTTTCAATGAAGAATGAGGGTTTCATTCGACTCTCTCTTAGGTGCACGTAGAGCCTTCTAAACATTTCAGAGCGTGGGTGGACCTCCCTCTATAAATCGTAAATTGCCCACGCTTTTGAACTCCCTTTCTCTTTTAACGCCACCTAGGTTAAAAATTAAGCCCCTACAGTGAAGGGCACCTGTATTTGCTTGCCCTATTATGCAGCTATACTGAAATGCTTTACAGCTGTCTAAATTAGCATAATTAAATCCACATCAATTAAAAACCTCAATCACCTCTCTCCCCTTCACATGTAGATGGTGACATTTGTCTAAGGTGGGAACTAACAAAAGAACTTTTTAACAGTTGAAGATCTGGCTCAAAAGGAGGGTAATAGGATTGGTCTATTGTTCCGGGTTCACCTAAGACGGGGAGCAGTGGTCAATGAGAGCTATTTGGCCAAAGTCGTCTGCGGTTTGCATTTCAATGCTGCTGGCAGCAGGGCCAGCCATTCGAGATGTGCATTTTACAGCAGGCCTCTCCTCCAATAATGAGGGTATACAAAGCGCCCACTCTGACTTTGGGGGTGGTGGTTGTTTTTAAACTGGGGAAGTCTGGTGACCTCAGGATAGTGACAAGCCTAAATCGTGTGGTGCTGGCAGAGAAAATTCCTGGAGATGAAAACTGACGTGGGGTCCAGGGGTTAATTTCTGGAACAGACAAATTTGCATACAAATGAAAAATGATGGGATTTCCGTTCTCCTAAATTTTCAATGTCATCAGCATCAAACAGCAGCCCTGCTCCCTTGCTGTTTGAAGAATATTCATTACTTTAGAAAAAGGGGCACCTTGTTTGGTGTTCAACTGAATGCAGGTCTATGACTCAATTTGTGATGCCTCATCTGGAGGGTGAGTTTTCTGTGCCTCTTCGTAATACTACTAAGTATGGCTTGAATGATATTTATTTTTATAATCCTAAACTTTTCTGAATAAACATTGAATGGCCTGTGGTTGACTACTTTGAGCATTTACCTTTTCACCCTCATGAGCTGTTTACCCATATTTAGCTGACCTTTCTTTTTTATAATATCACAGAGGATGACATTTGGGTCTATGTTAAGTTAGTGGATTCGAGAGACGGGACATGACAATACTAATTTCTCCAAAGCACATGATATTTCTTCATTTTTTATTCTTTTAGTTATTTGTTTTTTTCACATTTAAAGACAATTGTTTTTAGAGCAGTTTTAGGTTCTCAGCAGAATTGAAAGGAAGGTCAGAGAGTTCTCATAACCCCCTGTTGCCATCCCTGTTCAGACTGTCTCATTGTCAACATGCCCCACCAGAGTGGTACATGTGTTACAACTGATGAACCTACACTGACACGTCGTAATCACCCAAAGTCCATAGTTTCCTTTAGGGCTCACTCTTGGTGTTCCACATTCTATGGGTTTGGACAAACTTATAGCGACATATATCTATTCTTATAGTATCATATATCACTATAATATCAGACATGTATGAGAGTATCATATATGTACGTACTCTACATACATGTATGTAGAGTATCATATAGTTCCATTGCCCTAAAAATCCTCTGTCCTCCGTTTATTCATCCCTCTCTCCCCCTCAATCCCTGGCAAGCACTGGTTTTCACTGTCTATGTACTTTTGCCTTTTCCACACAGCCTATGGATGGAATCATACAGTACGTAGCCTTTCATTTTGGCTTCTTTCCCTTAGTAATATGCACTGAAGATTCCTTCGTGTCTTTTCATGGCTTGATAACTTGTTGTTTTTAGTGCTGAATAATATTCAATTGTCTGGGTGTATCACAGTTTATTTATTCATTCACCTACTGAAGGACATCTTGGTTGCTTCCATTAAACGTTTTTTTGATGACGTAATTCATATCTGCTCTTTTTTTAATAAATTTACTTATTTTATTTTATTTACTTTATTTTTGGCTGCATTGGGTCTTCGTTGCTGTGCACGGGCTTTCTCTAGTTGCGGCGAACGGGGGCTACTCTTGGTTGTGGTGCACAGGCTTCCCATTGTGGTGGCTTCTCTTGTTGTGGAGCATGGGCTCTAGGTGTGCAGGCTTCAGTAGTTGTGGCACACGGGCTCAGTAGTTGTGGCTCGCGGGCTCAGTAGTTGTGGCGCACGGGCTTAGTTGCTCCGCGGCATGTGGGGTCCTCCCAGACCAGGGATCAAACCCTTGCCCCCTGCATTGGCAGGCAGATTCTTAACCACTGCACCACCAGGGAAGTCCCCTGCTCATTTTTATAGTGTTACAAAAATATAAGTATGCAGAAAGAAGAAAATAAAAATTGTTCAAAGTCTCAGTTCTTAGACACCACTGCCAGTTAATATTTTAGTGTATATTCTTCCTCAACCCCCTTCTTCAAAGTTTCCATACTTTGAAACTGTCAGCCCATTGAAGGCAGGGATGCTTCCCGTTGCCTATAGCAAAGCTGACCCTTTTTAATTAGCTAAGCCTGCCCTCAAGGAAATACTGCTAGAGGCACGTTCTTATGAGTCAGTCTCTCTCCTTTCCCCGCTGTATCACTAGCGATCGAAAAGACCCCAAATAACTTCTTGAAACCCCTAAGTCTTCTTTCTTCCAAAATATGGATCTCTCTAGATACTGTCATAAATTCGTGACTATTAAAGTGCATCAAAACTCTTATGTAACTTTTAGGACAATACTGAAATATTTACATTTTTATAATGAAACAGAAAGTACTTTGCTCAGTTCCTCAGCTCTTTAGAGCTGTAGGATGCCTCGAGGGACATGCCTGACAATACTCGCCATTCAGATTTGCCTGCAACTTCTGTGGGAAACAGTTCGTGATACTTTCTACTGGGTCATGGAATGTTCTTCAACACTTTACTTCCCTCTCATGGATGAGATGCCTCCTTGGCAGTTTATCATGTTTTCTTCTCTCTCTCTCTCTGAACTATTGATAAGAAAGAAAGGAATGATGCATAAACTTTAGAAATCTCCTAAAAGGAAAAGGTCCAACTTTCAGGATATGAAATGGTTGAGAAATCCCTTAAAGAAAGAGCACTACAGCAGCTAAATTGCTATGATATATGAACCAGAAAGGCAATATAATAATGTGCATGGGAATAAAATATATCTGTTTTAACCTGGAACTTCACATTTGTATACAGTCTGGTCATATGCATCTCTGGTACAATAAGTACCTTTAACATATATGTGAGTTTATCAGAAATACCTTTAAGGTTTTTGTCGATTAAGGTATCTTTATTGTAATTACGACTTGCTGAAGGGGAATTTTTTTTTTTTTTTTTTTTTTTTTTTTTATAAATTTATTTAGTTAGTTAGTTATTATTTTTATCTTTTTGGCTGTGTTGGGTCTTCGTTGCGGTGTGCGGGCTTCTCATTGCGGTGGCTTCTCCTGTTGTGGAGCACGGGCTCTAGGCGCGCGGGCTTCAGCAGTTGCGGCTCACGGGCTCCAGAGCACAGGCTCAGTGGTGCATGGGCTTAGTTGCTCCGCAGCATGTGGGATCCTCCCGGACCAGGGCTCGAACCCACGTCCCCTGCATTGGCAGGTGGACTCCCAACCACTGCGCCACCAGGGAAGTCCCTGAAGGGGAATTTTGAGGCAATAAACAACATACCTCAAAGCCCAGATGTCCTGTTTAGACAAGGAGTTTTATATTGATTCTAGTCTGCCTTCACCTAACCTCGTGTAGCAAATATTACAAAGACATAATTAGAAAATTTGGTACAATATTTAGCCCTGGTCGCTGTGTGATGGAATTGTTTGACTGCTGAATTACTGAAGCTTGTTTGCATCCCAGTGTGTAGTGAAAGGCAGACTTCAAAGAAAATATTATATCTCCCAACTCCAGCTCCTGAGAGTCTTGGAAGTATAATACAGCAAGGCTTAAAACTCCCTGCTGTGGAAAGGGCAATTTGACACTGAAACTAGTGTTAAATCACTATTGAAACACTGGTTTGCAAAAGAGTTCTTATTAGATAAATATAGTTAAAGCCTTAAAAGGCAGGAGAAAAATACACCTAAGTCATAGGGAAAAAAATGGGGGAGAAAAGTCTTTCAAGTTGGACAGTATGTGTTGACAAAATTTGGAGATTTTAAAACATGTATCTACACATTTATTTTATAAATTGTACATAAGACTGGCTCCTTTTCCAGTGCAAAATCAAATATTTAGATTTGCAAAAACCTATGGAAGCCAGATTTTAGACAAAAAGGGATTTTTTTGTCAGACTGTCAGTCTCTGAATTTCATCACAATCTGTTCAGCTGTTTTTGTTGCAGGCAGGCGTAAAACGTACTGGGTAAATGTGTGTTTGTATTTATTATTAAAATGGGGATGCTAAATCCTGCTTCCTAACAGTCTTCACATTCTTTAAGTCTGTGATGGTCACAGGGAAGCAGAGCCATGAAGTGCAAGTATGAGAGTCATACATGGAGGAGGAGGGAGAGAGGAGTGTGACAAACACTGACAACCAACATCTCTTTGCAATAGAGGCTTTGGAGCCTTTAAAAAAATGACCTTGACATGTTGCCTCAATAACTTTTTCTGAACCTATATGTACTTATTCTTGTCTGGAAGAGGGATGAGGAAATGATTTGCTGGTGACAGATCTAAATGTTTCATTTAATTGTCATGATTTCTTTTCCCATTCTCCGCACTAATCTAAAAATGAGAACTTGGGTTGAAAGTTTCAACATCATTTAATATACATGTATAATTGTATACAAAGATTGCCTAAGAGAATATTAAAGCTAGAATCTGAACCTCTAGGAGGTGGGACAACATAGTAAAGAACAAGCAAACAACAAACAAATAAATATCAAATCTTAGGTAAGTGCATGCTTGCAGAGCTAACTCTTCTAGCTAGGGCTTTTTGATACAGTTACATCCAGAAGAAATGAGATTTGAGATGATATTTCCCTATATAAGTAAATCTCTTTACAAAAGGAGAATAATACGTTTGTTCCTAATCAAATTGACAAGGATAGAGCAAGCATTTGAGGTCTATTTTCATATTTTCAAGAAGTACAATGGAAATTTTACCTTTAACAAAAGGTATATCAGTCAGCTAGGGCTGCCATAACAAAATACCACAGACTGAGTGATTTGAACAACAGAAATTTATTTCCTCACAGTTCTTTCTGGAGGCTGGAAGGCCAAGATCAAGGTGCTGGCAGCGCTAGTTTCTGGCGAGACCTTTCTTCCTATTTTATAGGCAGTGGTGTCTTGCTGTGTCTCAACATAAAATTTCTTCTGCGTTTGAACAGAGAATCTCTGTATCTCATCCTCTTCTTGTAAGGGCACCGGTCCTATAGGATTAGGGCGCCACACTTAGGACCTCATTTAACCTTAATCACCTCCTTAAAGGCCTATCTACAAATACAATCACACTGGGGTGTTAGAGCTTCCCCATCAGAATCTGGGGGATGCGATTCATTCCATAACTAAAATAACACACAGCCTCCCTGGAACTCCAGTTTCTTTGTTTCTCACTGGCTTTACATCAACTCATTATAAGACTTCATATTCTGCTCAGAACTTTTGATTTGCAGTTTTATGTTTCTGATTAATAAGGCATTGAAAAAATAAATACTATTGTTCCATAAATGTGGTTTGGTAAACAAATTATTTCTGAATGTAAGGTCTTTGGAGAAAAATCATTAAAGAAATTCTCGGTGATTAAAAGAGGCTGAAAGTCTCTGGAGAGAACATTACCTGCTTGAAGAGGTGAATTCAACTAGGGAGTCTCAAGATCACTTCCAGGTCTCAGAGCTATGAGTTTGTGAATTCATTGATTTGCATAATACAGTTTGATCCCGAATTATGTGGTATTGAGAACCCATTGAAATATGGCAAAGTAGTCTTCCCTCCAAAATGTTAAGGAGTGTTGCTGATAAATTTACAAAGAAAAATAAAATTCCCAGGTTTGGTTGTGCACCTGTGGCAGAGACTGGCTGGTTAGATGCTTGTTAATCCCATTTCTTTTTTCTGTGCACACAGGGGCACTCCATTTTCCAGCTTCCTTTAGATTGGACCATGTGATTAGGTCCTGGCCAGTTAGAAATTGATGGAAATGATGCACAACACTTCTAGGACTGGACAGAACTGTCTGTGTGATCTTTCATGATTTCTCTTCTCTTTTGGTAGTAACAGTGGAGACCAGGTGTGGAAGTCATACAATACAAAGAGCCTGGATCCCATAGTCACCACTTGAAAGAGGCACCCAGAAAGCCTTTCTGACTCTTTTGGGAGCAATGAATAAATTTTATTGTGTTAATCCATTGAGATTTGGGGGTTGTTTGTTATAGTAGCTGGCATTACTTGTCCTTACTAATATAATATCAAGGAAAATGTCAAAAAAAAATTTTGGACAGCAATCTAAGTTTTATCTATCGAAATATATACCATTAAAGAAATGCTAGACATCATACAGAATTTCCATTTACCTAGTTGTTTTAAGAAATCAAATGAATGTAGTTGCTCTCCTGACATCACTTTTGTCTCCATCACCAGCAAGGTCCTGATCAGAATCTTTCTGCATCAACTATTATTATTTTCCACTAGGCACAGCCACAAATCACACTAGGGCTTTAGGCTTCAACCTATTCCCATTTTTGATACTGTTGAACCCTGAGGGGTGTGTTTGTTTGTTTGTTTGTTTTTTGCCATGCCACGGGGCATGCGGGATCTTAATTCTTGACCAGGGATCAAACCCGCAAGCCCTGCAGTGGAAGCGCAGAGTCTTAACCACTGGACCGCCAGGGAAGTCCCTGGGAAGTGGTTTTTAAAAACGATTTAAATATTGTGATCAGATGCCACCTGCACCTTTCTCCTCTCCCCTAAAACAGAAGATACGGTGAAAATTCCGTATCTCCAGGATTCTATTTGGCAAAACCACTGTGTAGCTCAGTGATAAATAGCTTGTATTTAATGCCTCTCCTCTAATGAGCTTGCAGTGCCTGTTGGAGACACTGTGTTGTGAAGGACTCAGAGGTGGAGTCCTTATTGGAACTGTTGTTGTCTGCAAAGGGCCAGAGACTGGGGAGTGAAGGCACGTGTGTCCCATAGGGCTATTGCTGGTTTACACTGTGTTTCTGAGTATTACGTGTCTACAGTCATCTGTCTACCACAGATAAGGTCCAGTTTTGTTAAAAATATTAAAACCTCCATCTAAGGCCATACTCCTGTTGCAGTAGCTACTAGATCATCGACAGTTGTAGGTTGCCATTTTGGAGCTGTGTTCACTTAGGTCAGACTTGACAGGCTTACGCCAATTTGTCTGACTCGTCTCCAATTCCCAGGGAAGATGACACTGTGTAGGATCTGGTATCCAGAGTCTAGAGTCACAGACATACTAACAGAGTCTGTGCATTCTATCAGAACACCAAAGATGATGGTAAGTATTAGGAAGTGAGCATTAGCACATATTGTTTGTGGGAGTGTATGTTGTGATAAATGTTCGGTAGTACAGTCTAGTAATATGTATCAAAATGTGAAACACATCTACACTTTAGTACAATAATTGTACTTTTGGGACTTCATCCTAAAAATACGAGTGATCATTTACATATAATGACATCAACTGTAGCCTTCTTTTTTTTTCCTTTTATTTTTTTATTGGGGTATAGTTGCTATAAAATGTTGTGTTAGTTTCTACTGTACAATGAAGTGAATCGGCTATATGTATACATATATCCCCTGCCTCTTGGACCTCCCTCCCAATGCCCCCCCATCCCACCCATCTAGGTCATTAGAGAGAACCGAGCTGAGCTCCCTGTGCTAGACAGCAGGTTCCCTCTAGCTATCTATTTCACACATGATAGTGTATATATGTCAATCCTAATCTCCCAATTCATCCCCCCCTTCCCCCACCACTTCCACACGTCCGTTCTCTGCGTCTGCATCTCTATTACTGCCCTGCAAATAGGTTCATCTGTACCGTTTTTTCTAGATTCCACATATATGCATTAATATATGATATTTGTTTTTTAGCCTTGTTTTAATAGCAATATCATCATTAAAGGATTGATTAAATGAGTCATGATATATTCATGTAATGGAACACTATACAGACTTTGAATAAGATAAGGTAGACCCACCTTAAAAAGCTGTCATAAAAAGCTGTCCATGATAGAATGTAAAGTGAACAATGCAGGTTGTAGAACAATATACATAATTTTAGTTTATCTAATATGCAGGATATAGAGCAGTACATATAATATTCTATCCAGTGTTTTTACAAAGCCTTCTACGACATAATAATATACTAGAAGTACATATCCCACATGTTAAAAGAAGTTACATCTGTGGGATAGGATGGAAGCAAGGGGAAAGGCATGATGGAGGTAGCGCTACACTGTATACTTTGTATTTTCAATTTTTTAAATTAGTGTGTAGTTTTATCATGTCTTCATCTGTAAAATAGTGAAGTAAAAATAGGTGGATCCCTATGAAACTGTCATTTTTGTAAGTCAAAAATGGTACAATATCAACACTTTAGAACTTACCATTTGGTTGTTGGGAGAATTAAATGAGCTAATTCATGTAGAACATTAGGATGATGCCTCGAATATTGTAAAAGTGAAATAAGTGTTAGCTCTTACTGATCTTTTTATTATCAATGCTTTACATTTCCAATATTCTTTCACATTCACTTTCTAATTTAGTCCTGGGACACCCTCTTGGGATAGGAAGGGCATGCGACATCACCCACAGGTTCAAAAGAGCTTTCTCCAGCATTTTGCTCTGTTTACACATCACGCCATTTGCTTCTCCAAACAATCCCAGGTGGAACGTATTTAAGTCTACTTTGCTTATTTAAATTAACTGATGAAATAAAAAATAATTTGTACATGTTTGACATTTTCTCCCAATACATAAAATTATGTGTTATCCTCACATGGATATTTTAATCAATGAGATGCACAAAAGCAAAATTTGGAGCCCTTGAGTTATAGGATACAACTCAATGATCATGTCCTTCTTGAGAAATCCTGTGATTCCTAGGGGCAGATTTTGTTGCTCTGTCCTCCAGGCTCCAGAGCTCTTTGTTCATATCTATTCATATAAAGAGATATTTTGTAAATGATACATGTAGTATCGGTATATTCTTTATTATCTTTGATTTCTCCGAACCTGGCAGAGTCTCAGGCAAAAAGTGGCTGCCTAATAAATGGTTAAAAAATTAACGAGGAACTAAGTGAAGGAATGAATTAATGATGATTCTCTCTGTTTTATTCATTAGAAAAATCAAAGCCCTGTATAGAGAAGGGGATTGCCCAAATTCAAAGAACTATTAGCTAGAGATGCCAGGACTCAAGCCCAGGTTGCACACAGCCATGTCCAGAATGCCATCACACAAGGCATAAAGCTTCAGACCCAAAAGAAGCAGTAGGTGTGCTCAGCCTTGAATGTGCCTATCAGATGAAAACCCACCCCAGATGGTGTATCCAATTTAATCAACATCACCTGTGAGCCAAACTGAACAGTAAATGTTAAGACAGGATCACTAATAATGGGGACCTGGAATCTAGCCAGAATTAAAACAATGATCTGCTTAACAATTCCTCTGGGCTGGATGCATGTGGAGAACGGATAAATGCTGGATATCGAAACAGCTGTTCTATGGCAAACTGAAATGGGGCAATCATGGATAGCAAAGGGAGAAGAAACATTTGAAAATTGTCTTAAATAAAGTAGCACTTTAAATAGTGTGTGACCTGGCTGTGGCCTTTTAAGAAGCAACCACCCCACACAAAGTACCTGGGCATGCATCTCTAGAGAATGAGGTAGTTTCTGGTGAGGAAAGCCTACGGAATTATAAAAGGCAGTGACAACTGGTAACCATCAGTCCCCAATATACATAGACAGGATTAGTCCAAACATCACCTTGAAATCTGAAGGCCAGTGCCCCAAATGAAAATTCCATATGTCACCACCTCCTGAACTTTGCCTATTGCACACGACCATTTTCTATGAACTCCTTGTAAGCATTGTATAAACTATGCTGTTTTTCATATTCCTCTATTGCCTAATTATTTTAAGATGATAACTACATAGTGTCTTCTCAACACTATCACAAATTGCCTTGGATCAGGAACCAAAGTTCATGTTAAAAATATTTAACAAGCAGACACAGGCATAAAGCAACCGGAGGCCAGCTTGATGCCATCCTGGCTTGCACCAGCAACTGTCCTTATTCTTCTGGGCTGATGACTCTATATTATGAAGTGTAGTAGGACAGCACACACACGGAGTTCTCAGAAAGGACTTCCTGACTGATTGACTCTCCAAGTTCATTTTAATACTTGTCTGTCATCTGGGGAAATCCCATATCAGTGTGTAATTTATCATCCATACAACTGTATTAAAATAAGCATACCAATTACAGACCAAGCAGGCAACCATGTAAGAAATCAGTTGTTCAAAAAATAAATCATGTATTCAGCAGTCGTATAAAAAATACATACTCTGGGTTTCCCTGGTGGCGCAGTGGTTGAGAGTCTGCCTGCCAATGCAGGGGACACGGGTTCGAGCCCTGGTCTGGTAAGATCCCACATGCCGCGGAGCATCTAGGCCCCTGAGCCACAACTACTGAGCCTGCGCGTCTGGAGCCTGTGCTCCGCAACAAGAGAGGCCGCGATAGTGAGAGGCCCACGCACCGTGATGAGGAGTGGCCCCCGCTTGCCGCAACTGGAGAAAGCCCTCGCGCGAAACGAGGACCCAACACAGCCAAAAAAAAAAATCCTTCCCTCTACTTTAAAAAAAAAAAAAAATATATATATATATATATATATGCTCTGTATTACTCTGTATATATACTCTGTATTACTGTGCTGATATTCGGGAACATAGAGATACAAACAACTGTGCTTACTTTCTGAGAGCATAAAGGTTAGCAGATATACAGATTTTACCACTGCTACTGTCAACTATAATATGACCAAATGTTTTAAGAATCAGTTCAGTATAATCATTACAACAGCTGCAAGATCACTATACGGTTGGTAAGTGTAGTTGAATTTCATGTATATAAACATTAGATTGTCTCATCCAAACTTCCCACTACGGGAATTCCTCTCACAGCTTCCCTGAGAGGAGGCTAGCAGATTTGTTGGACTACTAACAGTACCAGGGAGAGAAGCCATTGTCTTGTAAGGGAAGCTACATGTTTCTAAGAGAATGAATTTTCATATTTTATAAAAGCACTTTGCAAGATATATCGTAGTTGTAGATTTTCCCACATGCCCTTCTCTAAAATTTTTCACTAAGAATTTAGATAAACTGGATCTTAAAATCCAAGAGATTTTTAACTTGTAACCGAAATGTCTTCTGATTTTTACCCTTAGACATAAATGCGTTATCAAGAGTAACTTTCACTAAATCTCAATACCCATATGATAACACTTGATGAAAGAGAGTTTATATAGTAGGAAAACATCAGGGAAACAAAGGAAGTTTTCATCCATTTCCCCTTGTCCTTATGTAGTTGGGTCATTTGATCCCAATTGGTAAGCTGTTCATCAACCGGTTCATTTAGCTTTTAACAAAAACTTTGAGCATTCCTTAACCATTTTGATGTGGGCAAACATTTGCTGGGTATGTGCTAAACTCTGCTACTCCAGTAGGACAGATATAGGACTACAGAGAAACTCTCTCAAGGAGCTTATAGTCAAATCCAGAGAGGCAGACTTGGAGGTAAACAAGAGCAACACGAGGTATCAACCCTTGTGAGGACGCATGAGCAGGAATCAATGAGTGTCACAAAGAAAGGGGTGTTCTCTCTTCCGTATACGCTGGCCTACCAGGATAACCAGGTTCCAAACAGGAGAAAATACTTAAATGTATTTTTTCCTCTGTGCGGGAGCTATCTCTGGGACATGGCCAACTGACACTCCTTATATGTAGACCATTTAATTAGTACACTCTTCTATGTTTGTAGCTTTCTAATGGCTCTTGTAGGATTCATACTGATGGTTTTAATATGTTCCTGAAGAACTATATCTACTGGATTTCAGACAATAAGGTCCCAATGGATAAGGTATTGAAAACCACCTAAAGTAGCATAGCGTACCACCTTAGATACAGCTTTGGGATTATTTCTGATGTATCTATATCTTTATTTATATCTATGTGTGAAGAGACCCTTCATAATGTGAAGAAAATAGGGGCGACGAGGTGAGAGTGATCACAAATGCTGTCTTCCATCAATGCATTCCAGGTTATTTGTTTTGAGCCTGGTCTCTGAGATACCTTCCAGGTGACCAAAATAGTTCGATTGTCTCTCTGACATCGTTTGGTGTTGCTACCAGTTAAACTCCAACTGAAAAGCAGCTTGATAAGAGCACTGCAGTGTCATATTACAGGGAACAGATGTCAAAATAAAGGTTCACTAACTTGAAGCAACTTATATACATAGAACATTCAGGTGTGTCTGTGACCACAAGAGGAGAAGGAGAAATTGTATTTTGTGCAGTTGACTGATACCAAGGACAGGCTCTTTCCTTGAGGTGCCAACAGAGGAATTTTGTTAGCAGTATTTTGTGAACAAAACACTTAAGAGAATGTATGTATACAATAGTTTAAAAAAAGAGGGTTACTGACACAGATGCCAATTTGGTGGGGCATATGGAACATTTACACTTGCCTTTTTCTTTCTTGCTTGCTACAGCTGGTGCTGATTTAGTATGTGAAATTTTACTAGCAGGAGTGCTAATCAAGACCGAGATTCTGTAAGGATTTAGTCATTTATGTAGGGGAAACTACGGGTATCATTAAAAAGTAGAAGATCATCTTAGGAAAAGCATTATCGTTATCAACCTCATTTTTAAACTAGACAGACACAACGGTACTGTAAGTATCACTTTAGCAGCCGAAAAAGTCAGAATGTTTTCCAGATAATGTTCTAAGAGGATTGCACCCACAGTTTAAAGTTGTGGTGGAGGCACGTTAAAGTTTGGTGCTGTCAGAGCCAAGCAGGAGAGTGAACCATTTAACAGTTCGTTGTTTAACTTTTCTGTGTAGCGGTTCAGCAAAACTGCTCTTTGGAAACGTTCAATTTTTAAAGAATAAAATGTAATTGTCATGATACAGAAGATGAATGCATTTTTTTCTGGAATCCTTGGGGGAAGTTGGGGGATGGGGAGAAGTGAGAGGCTTTTGATTTTTCCCCTTACATTTCTGAATACAAATTTGTGCAATCTGAGGCCAAACTTCACTGATCATGAAGGTGTTGGGAGAAAAAATTAAATAAAATTTTAAAAATCTTTCCCAAGTGGTGACAAAAGCATTGTCGGTACATTAAATATGTTGTCCAGGTGGCTTGGTAGAGCTGGAGACCTGCACGGCAGCTACAAGACATCTGCTGCCTGAGGAAACTTGCAATGTGGCAAAGTGGTGTTTGTAGCTCCCTGTGGAAGGGTGCCAGCTGCCCAGGGCTTCACTTCTACAGATGAACCGAGAGCCTTGCTGGTGCTTCAGATGAAGCGGTGCATCATTCCTACGCTCCTCTTCTCGTGAATTTAAGGGACAAAGAGGTTTTGCAGTGAAAATCCAGGTAGATGCTGTTGGGCGAGGGGTAGATCAGCTTTCTAATATTCCCAAGGGCTTTGTCCATCAGTGTGACCACAAGCACAAGCCTGTAATTAAACCATTTTTATTCTATTTTCATGTGTAATTTCTACGACTCACTGCAAGTTATTTATTATTTTCACGATTCATACCTTAAATGCCATCAGAAGAGATACTTGAAAAGTAAAGTTTGCTAAAATGCAAGCAACAAAATATTTTATTTTAAAATAATTAATGGTTATGCATGTGTTAGATGGTTGGTTTGATTGTTTTAGAATATTTTGACATAAATATGGTGGCTTTAAAAACAGAATACATATAACTTGTAAATAACTATTAGTAACTAATTAAAATTCATTTATTGAGCATTACCACACACCAACCATTATGTTAAAAGCAAAAGAGACAAAGACTGTATAACAATCTATAGCCCTTGCTCAGAATCTAGAATATTTAAAAATTAATTAGTAAATCTCTTAATTATTTTATTTACTCAGTCTTTAATGACATTTTTACCATAAACATGACCATCTGGGCTATCTGATTAAAACTGGAAAAGTTGAAGACCTATCCTTAAATGCACAAAGAGAAAAGGATGAGGAGATTTGGACTGAAGTTATCAAATTTTAAAACAACTAGTGCTCTTTTCCCTTCCATCAGAAATCTCTTCCATCTACAATAATGCTTAAGAAATGTAGTTTCATGAAAGAAAAGGAAAGGGCATCTAGTTAATATGATATTTGGTTGCTTAAACACATGAGAGAGTAAGAAAATTCTTTTTAAAGAGGCAAAAAATTAGACAGGTTAAAAAAGGTATATGTTTAGTAATTTGTATATATACACACACCATTTAAACTATAGTGATTCCTAAACACTAATAAGTTCCTTTTAAAATTCTGTTAGGCTGTGTTGAAGGAAATAACTTTTATTTCTGAAATTGTACCTGATGAATATTTTTTGAGAATTTCCTCAGTGAGACAATCATTTAAGTGGAAAACATTTGTGATAGGTCATAAGAGGGAAAACCCATTCTCTCCCCTTCCAACTCTCTTAAATTTGCCCTTAATCATTTATCATTGCTGTCATACTTATGAGTAATAAGGAAAAATAAAATGCCTTATTTGAAAAATAAACAGGTATTCACATTCTTTAAAATACATCAGGTTAGTTCGCTGAAGCATAAATTAGGATGGTCTACAGACTGTTAATGGTGACAGCAAGCATATGGCAAATTTGAACTGTCTGCAGGTCAGCTTTTACTTTTGCTTTCCAAATGTCTGTCAGTCATTGTTAGGATTTAAATACATGTGTTAATGGGTGGAATTCAACAAAATGAAATCGTTCAGCAAATTCTTGGAGCAAGTGAATTTTTTTTGTCTTTGTCTCTCATCTATAACCTTCCCTGTCTCTCATATACAACCTGCTTTGATAGCAGTCTTATGAAATTTTACCCAGAAAGAACAAGCCCTTTGAAGATTTGTGTTGCCTTTTCTTTGTTCAGTTAAGGAAAAGGTTTATAATCATATGCTGCGTGTGTGTGTGTGTGCGTGTGTGTGTGTGTGTGTGTGTGTGTGTGTGAATGTTTGTGTGTACGCATGGATTGGTTTCTCGAAGAACCAGTCGAGTGCTCAGATCAGATTGGTATTTTTGCCAGCATTACGGCTGTTCCTGATGCTGTGATTGTACATTTCATTACGGTAATAGCAAGTCGTCTTTTATTTTCTCTCCTTCCTTTTTTTCCTTTTTATTTATTTTTTATTTTTTGGCTGCACCATGAGGCATGCAGGATCCTAGTTCCCCGACCAGGGATCGAACCCACGCCCCCTGCGGTGGAAGTGCGGAGTCTTAACCGCTGAGCCACCAGGGAAGTCCCATCAGAATATCCTTGCTCTCGAAAGCCAGCAATGTTTGCGGCATTGGAGATCAATGACACTACGATGATAATGTATTATTCTGTCAGAAAGTGGTAAGAGGAGCCAGCAAGGATAGCTAGGATGAAAAATGAAGTGGAGTTCCTGGGACAGATAGGGGGCAGCTTCTAGACAAAGATGTCAGAGAAGGAAAGCGAGGAACAGAAGAGAAGATTTGAAATATGAGAGTCTTGAAATCAGCAAACCACCAAACATCCAAAAAGATGAAGGCCCTGGACTCAACGACCTTCCCTGAATGCATGTGCCACCAGCAGCTGGAGCTTCCTTAGTTTGCAAACACTTTCTTCAGAACAACTCCAGTTCTGGCTCTGAAGAGGTGATGGAGTCAAGTGTTGGAAGAGAGAAGAGCTGCTCATTTCTTCAGGGCCAGAAGAATTCCGACCACAATGAAAAGTCATTGTTAAAACAAGAGCCTGAAAAAATTATTCCACTTCAATTGAACACCACAAGAAAAAGTGGCCTTGACTCAATTTAAGAAGGGTATTTGGAGTCCTCTTCATCTTCACTCCAAGGGATCTATTCCTTCAGCCATTTGAAAAAGAGCTGTTATCTTCACTATTGATTTTCTTATTAACAATTCATCCATTTGTATTAAGCTTTCTGCATTTCCAAAGTGCTTTTGCATACGTATCTCATAAACTGAGGCATTAAGATTAGATATCTTAAATCTTCATATTACAGATTGAAAAGGGAAAAATCTTTAGAACATTATTAAAATCTCAAAGACATGAAAATAGCTAGAAGAAATTCAATCAAATTCCCTAGATATCATGTTCTTGGTTTCCCAAAGATTGAACTCTCATTCCATTTCCTTTGTGGATTGAGAATGTGTCTTAGTTGACAGCAATGCCTGGCACATGGTTGCTACTCAATAAATGTATGTTAAACTAAACCTAATATTCCTGTTATAATAAAGTCAGATCGAAATAGATTTTAATTCTAAATCTGTCACTTAATTGTTCTTTCTTAGATTATTTTCCTCATACTGAAAATCAGGAATAACAATTCTTACCTTGCGCTGTCAGTGGTGTGCTGGTAAACGTTTAACAACTCGATCATCCACCCCCCCATAAAAAGGGCCTGGTGCGTAGCTTTTGCCAGTTTCCATGGTGTAAGTACTCCCACCATGGACAGTTTCAAGCCTCCAACATGACATCACTGAATGCCGAGTTGGGAAGAGACGTCAATAATCAATTCTTGTGGGCTAATAGAAGCCGGTTCCGGCACATCACTACATGGCTTTAAGTTTATGGTTTGATTTCATGGAATTGCTCTTCTGTGTTACTGTAATTTGTGACTCTAAGGATATCTTAAGACGTGGTAGTTTAGTGGATGCTGTTGGTGCCATGCTGTTGGATCCCTTGCATGCCCTGAGGCATCCAATTCCTAACTGCCATGGGTGTAGGCTGATAGCCATTCATAGCTGTGCCTTCTCTGCAGAATTGCCCTTGACCAGGAGGTGCCTCACCAGGAAGTCTACACACCCACCTCCAACACTGCCCCTCCTGGGACAGACTATAGACAATGACTGTCTGACACCGGGGTAGAAAAGTGGTGTCGTTTTGCCTCAAACTGTGACCAACTCTGTGGTACAACTTGTGCTCCAGAACTTCGTATGGGAACAAACCGAAGCCGAGACCACATCCTTAGTTTCTTCCTCTGCCCTCCCCTTCCTCCCTCAGTCCCTTTCTTTTGAGAGCTCTCACTCAAAAAATAACCTAAACCAGAAGCCCTTTCTTTTTTTTTTTTTAAATTATTAGCACCTTTAATTAATTAATTAATTAATTAATTAATTATTTGGCTGTGTTGGGTCTTCGTTTCTGTGCGAGGGCTTTCTCCAGCTGCAGCAAGCGGGGGCCACTCTTCATCGCGGTGCGCGGGCCTCTCGCTATCGCGGCCTCTCTTGTTGCGGAGCACAGGCTCCAGATGCGCAGGCTCAGTAGTTGTGGCTCACGGGCCCAGTTGCCCCGCGGCATGTGGGATCTTCCCAGACCAGGGCTCGAACCCGTGTCCCCTGCATTGGCAGGCAGATTCTCAACCACTGCGCCACCGGGGAAGCCCCAGAAGCCCTTTCTTAAACTCTGCTTCTCGGGAACCTAACCTAAGACTGTTGAAAGGACACGTGGTCTTAGAAAGCAACTTGTAAGGATGGGATTCTGAAGTTGGAGTCCTTGTTGGCTAGATGGCAGGCAATGTGCACCCCACCACTACTGGAAGGGGGAATATTGATCATTCCAGTTATACTGTGGCAGTGCCATTGCTAAGACTTTCATCTGTAATGAACTGGGATACAGTACAGGTAGAAGGGATGTAATAATTGGTGCAAAGTCTCAGGTATTTGAGAGATATGGAGAAAATAGTAGCTGTAAGGACTGTGGAACTAGATGGCTACTGCTAAGGGCTATTGATCCAGTGAAGAGAGAAAATGACAGGCCCAGATCTAGTAATCAATAGTTTAAAGCAAAGTGTTAGCCAGAAGGCCTTCTTATAAGCATTTGAGGCTCTCATCTTCTGTAGTAGAAGGTCACACACAGCTGATGATCAGACATTGTTTGGTTACTTTATATTTAATTGTAAAAGTGGCTGAATTGTGGAGAAGGCTAAATTCTCAGAATAGACAAGTCTCCTGTGTCCAAGTTAGGTTCTGATAAGAAGCAAATGGGATCTGGGCAGGGATTTCTGGGTAAAAGTGTTTGAGAAGCTTGAATTTGCCAATTTCCCTGAAACCCCTGGTTCTGTAGAAGTGGCTTAATTCTTGCTGGAAGTTAGAGATTCTCCTCTTGCTTGAAGAACATGAAGAACCTTCAAATGAGATAGGTCTCTTACAAGACAATGTTTTCCCTCCTCTTCCCTCAACTCCCCTCTTGGCCCCAGACCTATAATTTTGCAAATCTCAGCACAGGCTGACTGGGAAAAGGATAGTGATGCAG
This sequence comes from Balaenoptera musculus, assembly GCF_009873245.2. Taxonomy (NCBI): domain Eukaryota; kingdom Metazoa; phylum Chordata; class Mammalia; order Artiodactyla; family Balaenopteridae; genus Balaenoptera; species Balaenoptera musculus. Next base: position 27,624,186 of record NC_045791.1, on the reverse strand, counting down.
GACTTGGTTAGCATGTTCCAGAAAGAAGCAGGAGAGTATGTCTGAGCCCGCTTGTAGCAGTGGAGATGACAGGATCCTTGAAGAGCCAGAATTTCCCATTAGGACTAATTATTGTCAGATCCTGATACAGTAATATCCCTTGAGGAGACCAACAAGCTACTTGCTGGCTATCGACTGCATCAGACCCTTTCTACTATAGTGTTTCTTCTTGACTGGATTCCCTCCTACTCCAGGTATGGGTTTGCCTTTTCTGCTTGGAGGTCCTTGGCCAGCACCACTCCCTGAGAGTTCATTGAGTGTCTGATTTACTGACAGACAATCCTGCATAACATTACCTTGGACCAAGGGACCACTTTGCAGCAAATGACTGTGACCTCAGTAGGTAAAATACATGGGTCTGGGAATTTAGGGGTGGAAGTGGGAGTGGTCCTCCTCTTCATCACTCCTAGTAACCCACTTGGTCAATCTGTGCTTCCTGTCTCTGCAACATTGGGCTCTGTAGGTCTTGAGGACCTGGTTCTCAGATAAGGATGCCTCCATCAGGGATCATAGTAAAACACAGTAAGCTCAAAGTCACCTGCTGTCACATTACTTTGGGTTCCCCTTATAATTGACCATGGTTCTCATAAAAAAGCTAGGGGTACTGTTACACAATGGGAAATATGCGTGCCTCTCCTGACCACTGTAACTTGTACTTGTGAAGAGCAAATATAAGAACTACGGCTCGAGAAGGACATGGAAACAGAGCCCAGAGATGAGGACCTGGGTCAAACTACCAGGCAAGCCACCTGGACCAACCAGAGTGCAAACCGAAGGGGAGGTGGGTCTAACATAAGTGAAAGAAAGGGAGAAGGTGGATATCAGTCACTACCTCAGAGTCAACTGCTGCAGCTGGGGCTGTAATTCATCCCACTAACCTTTCTTTTTAAAGTTTTCCCAGAAATTCTGACCAACTAGAATCCTGAAGAAGCTGTGCCTAGATGGAAATACTAAGCTATCCATGGCAATTTTATTGCTTAATGTAAAGGATTTTACAGTCTCCTCTGTACTGTGGTCTCTGGTTTTTGATAGACCTCTAACAAATTATTTAGTCCAAATTTGGAGTGTGTGAGTACGTGTATGAGTGCTTGCATGTGTGTGTCAGTATGTTTTGAACATGAAAATACTCGCAACCTTGATAACCACTCAATGATGACCAAGATGGTGGGAGTAGGTCATGAGTTGTGCCAGCTGGGTCTCCTACAGATTCATGCCATCGAACCTCAGCTGGGCTCTCATTGCTGTTCAGTCATTTTTTTGTCTCTCTTTTTTCCCCATTGTTTCTCCCACAGCTGCTATTCCATACCCTGTCCCTTCACCCCAAGTCCAGAAAAATATCCCTGGTATATTTCATAAGCAGATGACCTCAGAACATAACTCTACAGTGGTTGAAGCTATCCCGTCCAAACTTCCTAATCCTCACTTGGCTTTTGGGACGTTGTTCTCTTGTGAGTCTATCTTTCTGTTGGTTACTCTTATTCTTTTTCTCACCCTTCAAATAGAGCTCCCCTACAGTTTTCTTCAGTCATCATCACCATCCTAACAATAAGCCAGGCACAACACACATCAATATCCTCTTATCTATTCTGTCAGTTATGTGTTCACAAGGTTTCTCTTCTAAATCTGCACTTGACTGGCACTGCCCTGGTTAGAACCTCATTTTCTCCCTTCTAGATAGTAGAAGCCATCAATGTCTCTCTTCTGTATGTCCACCAGAATAATCATTTTAGAATCTAGACTTGATCCGTTTTTCTTACTCAGACTTTCTTTCTGTTTTTACTTTTTACTGTGATTAAAGTGTTTTGTATTTTATTGTGAATATAATACTTAATATGGTGAAATAGAGCATACTAGAAGAATGTATATAATATATATAAGTAGCATTTTAAAAAGAAGAAAATGACCACTGCTCATAATTCAGCCTAAGAAATAAGATATTACCTTTTCATTTGAAAGCCTATGTTTTGTGAGTTTCTGCTCAGTTGAAGCCCCCTTCCTCTGCCCCAGAGGTAACTGCTATCCTGAATTATGTTAATTAATCCCTTGTTTTCCTTAAAGTTATCATATATGTATATTAATCTATGCAGAAACGGTATATGTATATACTTATAAAAATATGAGTCTTTATGTTATCTTGTTTTGCCTTCTTTTGTACTTTATATAAAAGGAATCATAATATATTACTCTGTGACTTGAAATTATGTTTTAGAGATCCATTTATGTTGATGATTTATCTGTAATTTGTGTTTCACTATTGCATTCCAACAAATACAGAATTACAATGTTGTACACCTGAAACTTATACAATGTTATTTACCAATATTATCTCAATAAAAAAAAAGAATGCATTTCAATTTATTTTTTTATTCTACTGTTGCTGGACATTTGGATTGATTTGTTATTACAAAAAAAGTGTCACTATAAATGTTTTTGTATAAATTTGTTCATGTTCATGTATTCAGGAACTTCTCTAGGATATATACCTAGAAGTGGTGGTGCCGGGTATGCACAAATGCACCTTTACCAAGCAATTCCAAATTGTTTTTTAAAGTAGTTTTACCAATTTATTCTATTTTATTCGACATCGGCAGTGTATGAGATGCATCTTCAGTCAGTATATTACCAACACCTGGCGTTTTCAGACTCCTGAATTTTTGCCAGTCTGTTTGGACATGACATTGTAGTTCATGGTAATTTCAATACACATTGCTTGATTGCTATTGACATTAAGAATTTTTCCTATGTTTACCATTCATATTCTTTGGAAAACTTTTCGTTATATCTTCTCATTTTTAATGGGCTATTTGACTTTTTCATTTGAATTTGTAAGATTTTAAAATTTATTCTGGACAGCAGCAATCCTTTTTCACTCTTTTCCTTTTTGGTTTATGCTTTCTGCTTGATGTAAAAACTATTTATTACCCTGAAGTGATAAATATATTTTCCTATAGTCTCTTTTAAAGTTTTAAACTCTGGCTTTTCCAGTTTAAGTACTTGATCCATCTGGAATTGATTGTTTATATGGTTGAAGATACACATTTTTTTTCCATATGGATCATCAGTTGTCCCAGCATATTTTAATGATAAATTCACCTTTTGCCACTGATTTACAATGCTAGTTCTCTCATATGTCAGGTTTACATCTAGGTGTGTAGATCTTTTTCTGGAATCTCTGTCCTGTTCCATTGGTCTATAAGATTATCTCCACACTAATGCCACACTGTCTTAATTACTGTATATTTGTAATAAGTCTTGCTATCTGATAGGTCAAGTCCCTCCACTGGTTATTATTCTTTGGATAAAAATTTATTCAGACCATTCTTCAATTGTATAGAAAGTCTCTCTTCATTTATAGCTCCATCCCCAACCCCTTAACATAACTTTATAATTATTTATAATTATTCTTTTATGCATTTGTCTTCCAAATAATATAGGGAAAAAAGGAAAAAAAAAAGAGGAGTTATATATCAAATATGCATTACTACTCATGGTCATGTTCGCTGTATAGTTTATTTTATTGTTGCTCTTTATTTCTTCATATGGTTTTGAGTTATAGTCTATGGTCCTTTCATTTCAGTCTGGGGGACTTCTTTTTAATAAATGTATTACTTTATTTATTTTAGGCTGCACTGGGTCTTCGTTGCTACCCGTGGGCTTTCTCTAGTTGCGGTGAGAGGAGGCTACTCTTCATTGCGGTGCGGGAGTTTCTCATTGCAGTGGCTTCTCTTGTTGTGGAGCACGGTCTCTAGGTGCACAGGCTTCAGTAGTTGTGGCTCGTGGACTCACTAGTTGATGCATGGGCTTAGTTGCTCCGTGGCATGTGGGATCTTCCTGGACCAGGGATTGAACCTGTGCCCCCTGCATTGGCAGGCAGATTCTTAACCACTGTGCCACCAGGGAAGTCCCTGGGGGACTCCTTTTAGCATTTCTTTTTTTATTTTTGTAAATTTTATTTTGTTTGTATTTTTTATACAGCAGGTTCTTATTAGTTATCTATTTTATACATGTTAGTGTATATATGTCAATCCCAATCTCCAGATTCATACCACCATCCCTCCCCTACTTCCCCCTTGGTGTCCATACATTTGTTCTCTACATCTGTGTCTCTATTTCTGCCTTGCAAACCGGTTCATCTGTACCATTTTTCTAGATTCCTCATATATGCATTAATATACGATATTTGTTTTTCTCTTTCTGACTTACTTCACTCTATATGACAGTCTCTAGGTCCATTGATGTCTCTACAAAAGACCCAATTTTGTTCCTTTTTATGGCTGAGTAATATTCCATTGTACATTTGTAACATGTCTTCTTTATCCATTTGTCTGTCAATGGGCATTTAGGTTGCTTCCATGACTGGCTATTGTAAATAGTGCTGCAATGAACATCAGGGTGCATGTGTCTTTTTGAATTATGGTTTCCTCTAGGTATATGCTCAATAGTGGGATTACTGGGTCATATGGTAATTCTATTTTTAGTTTTTTAAGGACCTCCATACTGTTCTCCATAGTGGCTGTATCAATTTACATTCCCACCAACAGTGTAAGAGGGTTCCCTTTTCTGCATACCCTCTCCAGCATTTGTTGTTTGTAGATTTTCTGATGATGCCCATTCTAACCAGTGTGAGGTGATACCTCATTGTAGTTTTGATTTGCATTTCTCTAATAATTAGTGATGTTGAGCAGCTTTTCATGTGCCTCTGGGCCATCAGTATGTCTTCTTTGGAGAGATGTCTATTTAGGTCTTCTGCCCATTTTTGGATTGGGTTTTTTGTCTTTTTAATACTGAGCTGCACGAACTGTTTATATATTTTGGAGATTAATCCTTTGTCCATTGATTCGTTTGGAAATATTTTCTCCCATTCTGAGGGTTGTCTTTTCGTCTTGTTTATAGTTTCCTTTGCTGTGCAAAAGCTTTGAAGTTTCATTAGATCCCATTTGTTTATTTCTGTTTTTATTTCCATTACTCTAGGAGTGGGTCAAAAAAAGATCTTGCTGTGATTTATGTCAAAGAGTGTTCTTCCTATGTTTTCCTCAAAGAGTTTTATAGTGTCCAGTCTTACATTTAGGTCTTTAATCCATTTTGAGTTTATTTTTGTGTATGGTGTTAGGGAGTGTTCTAATTTCATTCTTTTACATGTAGCTGTCCAGTTTTCCCAGCACCACTTATTGAAGAGACTGTCTTTTCTCCATTGTATATCCTTGCCTCCTTTGTCATAGATTAGTTGACCATAGGTGTGTAGGTTTATCTCTGGGCTTTCTATCCTGTTTCACTGATCTATATTTCTATTTTTGTGCCAGTACCATATTGTCTTGAGTACTGTAGCTTTGTAGTATAGTCTGAAGTCAGGGAGTCTGACTCCTCCAGCTCCATTTCTTTCCCTCAAGATTGCTTTTGCTATTCAGGGTATTTTGTGTCTCCATACATATTTTAAGATTTTTTTGTTCTAGTTCTGTAAAAAATGCCATTGGTAATTTGATAGCGATTGTATTGAATCTGTAGTTTGCTTTGGGTAACATAGTCATTTTCGCAATGTTGATTCTTCCAATCCAAGAACATGGTATATCTCTCCATCTGTTTGTGTCATCTTTGATTTCTTTCATCAGTGTCTTATAATTTTCTGCATACAGGTCTTTTACCTCCTTAGGTAAGTTTATTCCTAAGTATTTTATTCTTTTTGTTGCATTGCAATGGTGAATGGGATTGTTTCCTTAATTTCTCTTTCTGGTCTTTCATTGTTAGTGTATAGGAATACAAGAGATTTCTGTGCATTAATTTCGTATCCTGAAACTTTACCAAATTCATTGATTAGCTCTAGTAGTTTTCTGGTGGTATCTTTAGGATTTTCTAGTATAGTATCTTGTCATCTGCAAACAGTGACAGTTTTACTTCTTCTTTTCCAATCTGTATTCTTTTTATTTCTTTTTCTTCTCTGATTGCCGTGGCTAGGACTTCCAAAACTATGTTGAATAATAGTGGCAAGAGTGGACATCCTTGTCTTCTTCCTGATCTGAGAGGAATTGCTTTCAGTTTTTCACCATTGAGAATGATGTTTGCTGTGGGTTTGTTGGATATGGCCTTTATTATGTTGAGGTAGGTTCCCTTGTTGCCCACTTTCTGGAGAGTATATAAATGGGTGTTGAATTTTGTCAAAAGGTTTTTCGGCATCTACTGAGATGATCATATGGTTTTGATTCTTCAGTTTGTTAATATGGTGTATCACATTGATTGATTTGCATATATTGAAGAATCCTTGAATCCTTGGGATAAATCCCACTTGATCATTGTGTATTATCCTTTTAATGTGTTGTTGGATTCTGTTTGCTAATGTTTTGTTGAGGATTTTTGCATCTATATTCATCAGTGATATTGGTCTGTAATTTTCTTTTTTTGTAGTATTTTTGTCTGGTTTTGGTATCGGTGATGGTGGCCTCGTAGAATGAGTTTGGGAGTCTTCCTTTCTCTGCAATTTTTTGGAAGAGTTTGAGAAGGATGGGTGTTAGCTCTTCTCTCAATGTTTGATAGAATTCACCTGTGAAGCCATCTGGTCCTCGACTTTTGTTTGTTGGAAGATTTTAAATTACAGTTTCAATTTCATTACTTGTGATTGGTCTGTTCATATTTTCTGTTTCTTCCTGGTTCAGTCTTGGAAGGTTACACCTTTCTAAGAATTTGTCCATTTCTTCTAGGTTATCCATTTTATTGGCATATAGTTGCTTGTAGTAATCTCTCATGATCCTTTGTATTTCTGTGGTGTCTGTTGTAAATTCTCCTTTTTCATCTCTAATTTTATTGATTTGAGTCCTCTCTCTCTTTTTCTTGATGAGTCTGGCTAAAGGTTTACAATTTTGTTTATCTTCTCAAAGAACCAGCTTTTAGTTTTATTGATCTTTGCTATTGTTTTTTTTGTTTCTATTTCATTTATTTCTGATCTGATCTTTATGATTTCTTTCCTTCTACTATCTTTGGGTTTTGTTTTTTCTTCTTTCTCTAGTTCCTTTAGGGGTCAGGTTAGATTGTTTATTTGAGATTTTTCTTGTTTCTTGAGGTAGGATTCTACTGCTATAAACTTCCCTCTTAGAACTGCATTTGCTGCATCACATAGGTTTTGGATCGTCGTGTTTTCATTGTCATTTGTCTCTAGGTATTTTTTGATTTCCTCTTTGATTTCTTCAGTGATCTCTTGGTTATTTAGTAATGTATTGTTAAGCCTCCATGTGTTTGTGGTTTTTACGTTTTTTTCCCTGTAATTTATTTCTAATCTCATAGCATTGTGGTCGGGAAAGATGCTTGATATGATTTCAATTTTCTTAAATTTACCAAGGCTTGATTTGTGACCCAAGATGTGATCTATCTTGGAGAATGTTCCATGTGTACTTGAGAAGAAAGTGTAATCTGCTGTTTTTGGATGGAATGTCCTATAAATATCAATTAAATCTATCTGGTCTATTTTGTCATTTAAACCTTGTGTTTCCTTATTAATTTTCTGTCTGGATGATCTGTCCATTGGTGTAAATGAGGTGTTAAAGTCCCCCACTATTATTGTGTTACTGTCAATTTCCTCTTTTATAGCTGTTAGCATTTGCCTTATGTATTGAGATGCTCCTATGTTGGGTGCATATATATTTATAATTGTTATATCTTCTTCTTGGATTGATCCCTTGATCCTTATGTAGTGTCCTTCCTTGTCTCTTGCAACATTCTTTATTTTAAAGTCTATTTTATCTGATATGAGTATTGCTACTCCAGCTTTCTTTTGATTTCCATTTGCATGGAATATCTTTTTCCATCCCCTCACTTTCAGTCTGTATGTGTCCCTAGGTCTGAAGTGGGGTCTCTTGTAGACACCATATAGATGAGTCTTGTTTTTGTATCCATTCAGCAAGCCTGTGTCATTTAGTTGGAGCATTTAATCCATTCACATTTAAGGTGATTATTGATAAGTATGTTCCTATTACCATTTTCTTAATTGTTTTGGGTTTGTTTTTGTAGGTCCTTTTCTTCTCTTGTGTTTTGCACTTAGAGAAGTTCCTTTAGCATTTGTTGTAAAGCTGGTTTGGTGGTGCTGAATTCTCTTAGCTTTTGCTTGTCTGTAAAGCTTTTGATTTCTCTGTTGAATCTGAATGAGATCCTTGCTCTGTAGAGTAATCTTGGTTGTAGGTTCTTCCCTTTCATCACTTTAAATATATCATGCCACTCCCTTCTGGCTTGTAGACTTTCTGCTGAGAAATCAGCTGTTAACCTTATGGGAGCTTCCTTGTATGTTATTTGTCATTTTTCCCTTGTTGCTTTTAGTTAATTTTTCTTTGTCTTTTAATTTTTGTCAGTTTGATTACTATGTGTCTTGGTGTGTTTCTCCTTGAGTTTATCCTGCCTGGGACTCTCTGCACTTCCTGGACTTGGGTGGCTATTTCCTTTCCCATGTTAGGGAAGTTTTCAATTATAATATCTTCAAATATTTTCTTGGGTCCTTCCTCTCTCTCTTCTCCCACTCAGACCCTTATAATGTGAATGTTGGTGCATTTAATGTTGTCCCAGAGGTCTCTTAGGCTGTCTTCATTCCTTTTCTTTATTCTGTTCCATGGCAGTGAATTCCACCATTCTGTCTTCCAGGTCACTTATACGTTCTTCTGCCTCAGTTATTCTGCTATTGATTCCTTCTTTATTGTATTGTTCAGCTCTGCTTGTTTGTTCTTTAATTCTTCTAGGTGCTTGTTCTTTAATTCTTCTAGGTCTTTGTTAAACATTTCTTTCATCTTCTCGATCTTAGCTTCCATTCTTTTTCCGAGGCCCTGGATCATCTTCACTATATTATTCTGAATTCTCTTTTGGAAGGTTGCCTATCTCCACTTCATTTAGTTGTTTTTCTGGGGTTTTATCGTGTTCCTTCATATGGTACATAGTCCTCTGCCTTTTCATTTTGTCTATCTTTCTGTGAATGTAGTTTTTGTTCCACAGGCTGCAGAATTGTAGTTCTTCTTGCTTCTGCTGTCTGCTCTCTGGTGGATGAGGCTATCTAAGAGGCTTGTGCAAGCTTCCTGTTGGGAGGGACTGGTGGTGGGTAGAGCTGGGTGTTGCTCTGGTGGGCAGAGCTCAGTAAAACTTTAATCTGCTTGTCTGCCTATGGGTGGGTCTGGGTTCCTTTCCAGTTGGTTGTTTGGCCTGAGGCGACCCAGCACTGGAGCCTACCCAGCTCTTTGATGGGGCTAATGGCAGACTCCAGGAGGGCTCACTCCAAGGAGTACTTCCCAGAACTTCTGCTGCCAGTGTCCTTGTCACTGTGGTGAGCCACAGCCACCCCCCGCCTCTGCAGGAGACCCTCCAACACTAGCAGGTAGGTCTGGTTCAGTCTCCTAAGGGGTCACTGCTCCTTCCCCTGGGTCCTGATGTGCACAGTACTTTGTGTGTGCCCTCCAAGAGTTCTCTGTTTCCTCCAGTCCTGTTGAAGCCTTGCAGTCAAATCCCACTGGGCTTCAAAGTCTGATTCTCTGGGAATTCCTCCCCTCATTGCCAGACCCCCAGGTTGGGAAGCCTGATGTGGGGCTCAGAACCTTCACTCCAGTGGGTGGACTTCTGTGGTATAATTGTTCTCCAGTTTGTGAGTCACCCACCCAGCTGTTATAGGATTTGATTTTATTGTGATCGTGCCCCTCCTACCATCTCATTGCGGCTTCTCCTGTGTCTTGGGGTATCTTTCTTGGTGAGTTCCAGTGTCTTCCTGTTGATGATTGTTCAGCAGTAAGTTGTGATTCTGGTGCTCTTGCAAGAGGGAGTCTTAACATTTCTTATAAAGCAGGTCTACTAGTGACAAACTCCCTCAAGTTTTTTATTTTATTTTAATTTCACCTTCATTTTTGAAGAATAGTTTTGCCAGATATGGAATTCTTGGTTGACAATTTTCTTTTATCAGAACTTAAATAGGTCATCTTACTGCCTATTGACCTCCATGGTTATGGAAAGAAATCAGCTTATGATCTTATTTAGGATCCCTTGTATGTGATGAGTTGCTTCTCACATGCTATTTTGAAAATTCGCTCTTTGTTTTTGTCTTTTGAAAGTTTGGCTATAATGTGTCTTGGTGAGAATCTCTTTATACTTATCCTACTTAGAGTTTGTTGAGCTTCTTGGATGTGTGGGCTTACGTCCTTTGATTTTCTACTCTAATCTTTTAGTATAACAAAGCAATCTCATAATTTTCTAATGTTGAATCCACTCTGCTTTTATAGAATAATCATAATCTGTTAATAATGTGTTATCTTCTTTGTACATCCCTGGATTTAGTTTTTTCATATTTTTCATGTGAGATTGGTCCATAATTTTCTGTTTCAAACTGACTCTGTATGGTTTAGTATAAAGGATATGCTAGTTTCAGCCAATATGATAGAGAATATTTCTTTTTCTCTCTTGTCTAAAATAGTGGAATAATCTGTTCCTTGACTGCATGGCAGAATACATCAAAAGAACAATTTCAACAAGGTGCTTTTCTCTGGGAGAAATTTTAAAACATTTTTAGTTTCTTGGGCAGGTTCTAAGGTGACTCAGATTTTCTAGGTCTTCATGAACAAGTTAGATTACTTGAGGATATGGGGAGGGGGTGGGGTGAGATGGGACAGGGTAAGAGAGTGTCATGGACATATATACACTACCAAATGTAAAATAGATAGCTAGTGGGAAGCAGCCACATAGCACAGGGAGATCAGCTCGGTGCTTTGTGACCACCTAGAGGGGTGGGATGGGGAGGGTGGGAGGGAGGGAGATGCAAGAGGGAAGAGAAATGGGAACATATTGTATATGTATAACTGATTCACTTTGTTATAAAGCAGAAGCTAACACACTATTGTAAGGCAATTATACTTCAATAAAGATGTTTAAAAAAAAAAAAAAAAAAAAAAAAAAAAGATTACAAATCTTTCTAGAAATTTGTCCATTTCACAGATTCATTCAAATTTACTGTAACAAAGTTGATATAATATTCTATTACTATCTTTTTATGATGTGCTGCATCACTAATTAAGTCCCCCTTTCACCCCTCGTATTGTGTATTTTTCATTCTTTTTTCCCCCCTTGGTTATTCTTGCCAGAAATTTGTTCCTTATTAGTCTCATCATAGGACTAACTTTTGGTTGTATTGATGCTGCATATTATATCTTTGATTATCAGTTAGTTATTTTTTGTGTTTTTTGGTTATTTTTACTTTTTAGTGTTTTTTTTTTTTTTCCATTTACCTTGTTGTGTTGATGTCTGTTTCTGCTTTCACCTCAGTTCTGTGTCCTGTCACTAAAGCATGACTCATTGAAATTCAGGTTCTAGGCCCCCAGGAGTTTGCAGATACCTCAGGGTAAAAGTCTGTTCCAAGTCTCTTTAACTCCTTAGATTCTTTGTGACTGAATTCTAGGGAGTCTATTATTACAACAGCTTGTCCAGGCATTACAAAAAGATGTCTTTTATTTTTTGTCTACTTTTTTTAGGTGTGCTTCCCACAAGAGGTTTCTCAGAAACTACTCTGCCTAGAGCCGTCAAACACTCCCCATTGCTCCTACTGTCTGGAAACAGTGTCCAAACTCCTTAGCATAATTTTCTAAGGGAAAGGACCTCAACCTGTCTTTCATGGCTTTATTTCCTGCCAAGTGATTTCCTTTTCTGTATGGAAACTACTTTTTAATTCTTCTAGACCCAGATCAATGTCATTTGTTGGTGATAACTTCTTAATTTCCCAGTCCTTTGAACACAAAAGCAATCTGTTCTATGACATCAGTAACAGGTTGTGCTGATATCTTTACTGCACTGTTCAGTGTTTGATGAAGGAATGAATTTATGGCCACATCTCCTGCTGGATTTTGAGTTCATTGAGGCAAGAACTGTGCCTAACACAGAGTAGTCATTCACTTAGTGCTTGTGGAATGAACCAGTGGAATTTTGAATCTCTCTTTCAGACTTAATATATACGTTTTCTTCCCAGTCCCACCTTTGATGCTCCATCTATGGAAGGAATTACAAGTAAAGTAATAAGACCCTATAGCCACCAGGACTTTTCTGCGGATTTAAACACCTGTGGCCCAGCTCTTAAATGGTATTAGCCAAATTACACCAAGCATTTTGGTTGTATCTTTGGGCTCTGGAGTCTAATTGCTTGTAATGAAACACTGGAGTCATAATTTGATGGTCTGTAGGTTTCTCAGCTGTTTTTCTCTATGAGAAAATATATAATGGGATATTTTGCACGTGACTGTCTATATTTTATATGCAACACATCAGTGTTTTGTAAATTTTGTGAACAACTTCTATTATCTTTGAAACCACAGGAGCAACAAACAGTTATAATTATAGTCTGAAGAAGCTATAGTGTTTCAAATATGCCTACAGTAGTGGTATTACAATGAGAATGTTCTGTTTGCCTGCAGCTTTCACTGTGCTCAGTGACATCACAATTATACTAAATTTTAACAGAAACTTCTGTCCTTAAACAGAAACAGCTTGTTTGAAAATCTAAGAGTTTTCTTTCTTCTGAATTCTTTGATTCTTCACTGCATAAAAGTGGGAGAAACGGTAAATATCGTGGCATAACTCCATTCTCTGTTACTTCCCGGCTGGTTTTTACTATCATGGAGTAATAGGTATTCTACTTTACTCCACATGGGGAATGAATGCACGTTATTTAAAACTTCTTTCTGTGCATCTGCTACTTGTCAACTCATGATCTTCTGATCCTTGAAGATTTGACAACCCTGTGATTTGCTTTAATGGAATTACTGAAAAGTTATCAACAAAGACGTTGCAATGTAAGAATGCAAAGTAAGTCCTTAGATGTTTAGAGGGAAATGAACTTCAAAAGGGGAGCAGTGGCCACAAAGAAATACCTGAATCATTCAATTTTTGGTGCGGTCCTGCATGTCTTTAATTTTGTCAACTGGTAGAGAGGATGTTTACATTGCCTTCCCTTTTCCTCAGCTGTGAATTATCTTTTTCTGTAGCTTATTAATCAACACCTCATATGATACTGAATACACCTCAGAATAAGAAAGTAGAATCAAAGGAACATTCTACCTGGAAATAGAAAAACTACCTTCTAATCCTGTCCATTCCTGCCATTTTGCCACTGACTATGGCAGAATCGTTGGATTAATCTTTCAAGTTTTCTGGGACTTTCTTTCTTTATCTGTAAAATTTAAGCAGTAGGTTAGACCAGTGATCCTCAAAGTGAGGCCTCTGGACCAGTAACATTAACTTGATCTGGGGACTAGTTAAAGAAACAAATTCTCAGGCCTCCCCCCAGACCCAAGGATTCGGAAACTCAGAGGGTGGAACCTAGCAATCTGTATTTTAATAAGCCCTCTAGGTGATTCTAAAGCACATTAATCTTTGAAAACCACTGGATTAGATAAACTTTAGTAAACTTCCAACCCTAAACTCCCATGAATCTCTATGAATTTAAGGGTAATTTAGGACTAAATTGGATTTTAAGTAGGCATATTCTTCTGCTTGTAATTAAATTTAAAATTTGGATTCCAAACACAGATTTAGAAACATATGTAAGAAAAAAAGAAAAAGAATGCTGAAAATGTTGTCCAAAAAAACGTAATTACTCTGAAAATGTTTTTGAATATAAGCATTTGTAGAATTTGCCTCCATTTGACATCCCAAAATGAACTTGGTATTTCTGTAGTACATGTATCTTGATGAATATTTCCACCGAATGATCACCACTGCTTAATGGCTGTGATTTCAGAAAAATAAAATTATTCAGAATTATTGCCATTCATTTCTTATATTTATGGAGGATAACAGTTAATAATCTGTTCTACATAAGTGCACATATGGCTAAAATTTTTGTTATTGAATATTTGGGCCTTTGGTCTCCTCTATAGGGAAATGTCCTTGTGTTTAACCACTTCTGGGCTTTATTAACATATGCTTTACCTAACAGTCTGTCTGGCTCCATTTTTTATTAATGCAGAAGAGTTTTTGGTAGTGATTTTGATTTTCTAGGACTGGTATAATTATATTAATCAAGGCTTTATGCTTTCCAAGGTCACCAAAGGAAGGAGTGGAGAATCTTTTATTCTTAGTCTAAATAAGTTAAAAAATATAAATATGCAACAGAAAATGTAGAAAATCTTTTTTTTTAATTCTGTAGAAAGTAAAATGAGAACTGGGGAAAGGAAGAGAGAAAATTATCCTTTACTTTGCTTTGATGAGTAAGATAGAATCTGAAGACCTATTCTCCATAAAGAGTGGCCAGAACTCTGCTTTTCTTAAGAGAATCCAAAGTTTAAGACTGGAAGATAGGAGTATATGTCACATTTCAAGTAACTCTTTTCTTGACCTATTTCTGGAAACCTGTGAAAAATTAGCTAAAACATTAATTGGTTTTATTTCTTTTTCTTTGCAATTGGAAATAGCCAAAAGAGGCAAGCTAGAAGCATTAGGAGATAAGTTTCTATTACAAAATCAAGTAAAGCGTAAAAGACATTTTGAGAAGTTATTCACTTAACAAATGTTTATTGAACACCTAGTATGTACTAAGCACTGTGCTTGACACTGGGGATAGACCGATGGATAATGTGACTTGCCTATTAGATATTAGTATCTAGTTAGGGAGAACAAAATTTAAAAAGTGATTATGCAAATTATGATTAAAAATACAGTGCAATAAGTGTTATGAAAGAGATGTATATAGACTATAATCATAATACATAATTGAAACATAGACCCATCTGAGTATCAGGAAAGACTTTGATACAAGTTACAGTGATAGTCACTTTGACTGCTATTTGGAGAATAGTAGGTTGGAGGCAAGAGTAATATGAAAAACCAGTTAGGAGGCCATCATAGTAATCCAGGTACTGTTCCCTGCCATCATGGAACTTATGTTGTAATGCAAAGGTTTTTATAAAGTACCAACAATGAATAACAGAAACTTGCATAACTTTTGTCCAGATTTCCTGTCATTGCATAACAAACCATTTCAAAATTTAGTGGCTAAAGACACAAATTTATTATTATGTCTCATAGTTCTATGAGTTAGCTGACTCAGTCAGTGAGTTTAACTTAGAGTTTCTCATGTGGTTGCAGTCCTACAGAAGCAGGTACTGGAGTCATCTTAATAACTGAACAAGATGGTCTTCTTTTTGTTTTGTTTTTTTGCATACATGCCTGACACCTCAACATACCTGTATGTGGCTATTTTTTTCAGCAGGGTAGACTGAACTTCTTACATATTGGCTCGGGGCTCCAAAAGGCAGGAAATAAAAACTTCCAGCGTCTTTAAAGGACCATTAATTTAGAACTGGCATAGCATCATTTCCATTGTATTCACTTGGTCAAAACAGTCACAGGCCAGTTTAGATTCAAACTGGTCAAAGAACAACTCCACATCTCGATGGAAGGTGTCATGAGCAATGACAAGGTGACCAAGATGACCCCCAATAATCTTTACTTTTTGTTACCTTGCCCTTCCACACTGGATAGGGCTTATCCTGTGTAATCAATATGATACTGTGGAGATGATGGTCTGTGACTTCCCAGGCTAGGTCATATAAGTGACGTGGCTTTCACCAGTTCTTTCGGATTACTATCTTTGGGGAGAGCTAGCCCCCACGTTGAGCATCCTTTTCACATGGAAAGGACCTGAGGCCACTTATTAACAGCCTGAACCAACTTGCCAGCCATGTGAGGGAGCCACCTTGGAAATGGATCATCCAGCCCCGGTCAAGCCTCCAGATGATTGCAACCCAAGTCATTATTTATTTAATTTTTTATTTAATTTTTTTATAATTAATTTTTATTGGAGTATAGTTGCTTTACAATGTTGTGTTAGTTTCTACTGTACAGCAAAGTGAATCAGCTACACGTATATATATATCCCCTCTTTTTTTGGATTTCCTTCCCATTTAGGTCACCACTGAGCAATGAGTAGAGTTCCCTGAGCTATGCAGTAGGTTCTCATTAGTTATCTATTTTATACATAGTATCAGTAGTGTATATATGTCAATCCCAATCTCCCAGTTCATCCCACCCCCCTTTTCCCCTTGGTGTCCATATGTTTGTTCTCTACCTTTGTGTCTCTATTTCTGTTTTGCAGATAAGATCATCTATACCATTTTTCTAGATTCCACATATATGCGTTAATATATGATATTTGTTTTTCTCTTTCTGACTTACTTCACTCTGTATGACAGTCTCTAGGTCCATCCACGTCTCTACAAATGACGCAGTTATTTAGACTGCAACGTGAGAGATCTCAAGCTTGAATCACCCATGTAAGCTGCTCCTGAATCTTGACCCACAAAAACTTCGTGATATAATAAATATCTATTATTGTTTGAAGCTGCTAAGTTTTGGGGTAATTTGTTATGCAGTGACAGATAAATAGAACAGAGGCCATTTGGGGAGATAACCCAAGGGCCCTGTTTATGATTGTTTTTGCTAGTGAATGTCATGCAGTGTAGTACCTGACTCATAGTTCAATAACATCATAAAAGAAAGAGGGTCACGATATTATAGTTACTGAATAGACTTCCCATTGCATAGCTTCTTGGAATGGGGGTAGGAAAAACATAGCGAGTGACAGGAAGTATGATACAGTGAAAGTGGGATTCTGAGTGCAGAAGAAGCATGATCTCCATGCAAAAAAAGACCACTCAGGATTTTGGCTGGCATGACAGGATTGCTGGCAACCCTGACTAGTACAGTAGAAGTCAGAAGTGAAAAGCTTCTTGAAGGCTATAAAGGTTATATCAAAGACTTCCTGTTTGTGCACATGTCCTTTCCTTCTAATATCGAAATTAATTAAACTGATCTGCAGAAAAACTGATTTGCTCTTCAAAGAAACTACTGGTTGCTGCTCGGTGACTTGTGTTCTGCTAGGCTGGCTACCCATGGATTCTGGGTTGATTTGTTCTTGTATCTGCTCAGTATATTTATTCTTTCTACATATCAAAGATAAACCTAAGCTTTTTTCTAAGTATTTTAAAGAAATACTGATTTAAAATCAGAAAAGAGCAGCAGAGTTAAATATGCATCCATAAAACAAACTCTTAGAACTTCAGAAGTAATTATATAACTAAAATCACTATCCCTGTGTTTTATGGCTCACAACATTTTCCTATATCTTTGAAATTTTAGAGAGGACATCCAAGAGAATGAACTTGAACCATATTTTATTAATACACTTTTGGTGTAATACTTCCATACATCAGTATTTTTTCAATATATAATTGTGGAATGGAAAAAAATAAGAAAAATTACAGAGTTGAAGTGGTTTTTAGTTGGAATATTTTAGAAGAGTGATTTGTGATCAAATGCAGTATTATAAGTAAGATACAAATATCTTTATGTGTATATAAAGTTCATATGTATTATTTTAAAATGAGCTAAGTTTGAAAGGAAGATAGAGACAGGGCTTGAATAAGAATAGACAGGATAAGAGAGAGTATTCTAGGAGGAGAAATAGTAGATGAGGTGTTTGGAAAGGCAGACAGACAGAATAAGACACATACAAATGTCAGCAAGTAGGGTTCTTTGACTGTAGCAATGAGTGTGTGTTGAAAATCCCCTCTTGCCCATATGCCTTCTCGCACCTCAACCTGTCATGTCAAATTCCCTCCCCACAATCAGGGTACATACATTCTCTTAGATGTTTCCCTGGTTCCTGGGATGAAGCAATAAAAGCCTTCCACTCTCCCTCAAAATATGTTGCTTCCATTCCATAGATAAACCACTTGTATTAATGTTGGCAGACAAGCTCCGAAAAGGTAAGTGTGAACTGAAATGAGAGTGAGCTGAAGCAAAGCTCTCTGGGCACAGGGAGGTGCACTTGGAAAGGATAGTGTTTTATCAGTGTGGGTGGGGCCAGTCAGAGGAAGGAAGACTTGGAGCAGGAGAAAGTCACACAAATGGCACATGTATTCCACACAAAGTTTCTGTATTTTCAAATCAAAGGACTGTCTTTCAATATTGGAAGAATGAAAATCATGGTTGTCACACATTGCTCTTGTTAGATGTATATTTGGTTTGGTATCTTCCAATAAGGACAAGTAAACAGCAGAGTTAAATGTGCATCCTGTTTTAAATGGGAAAAACAATGTATTCTCTTTGAAGAAAATGTGGAAATACAGAAAAGTACAGAGAAGAAAGAAGAAGGAGAAGGAGTGGGGGGGGGGGGTGGGTGGAGGGGGAGGAGGAGGAGAAGAAGAAACCACTGCTCAAGAAAACCACACTATTTACTTGGTATATTTTCTTCTCCCAGCCTACCTCCCCCCACCCCTCCTTTTTCTCTGCGCATAGTGCTTTAAATACACACACAGTGCAATTTTGTATTTTTCTTTTTAAAATAAAATTTACAAGTATTTTATTTATTAATTCTTTTGGTAAATATCACAAGAAGTGGCTAAGCCATCTTTCATCATGTGTCAAAATGAAAATGTAGCAATTGGTTTCTTAACCATCCCTCTCTTTTTGGATATTTAGGTTGATTTGATATTCACTGTTATAAATAATGTTGTGATAAACTTCTTTGTGTGCTAAGTTATTTCTGGATTTAGGAATTTCTTAAAGGATAGATTCCTGGAAATTTGATTACTTCATCAAAGGATAGTAATAGCAAGTATGTTACTCTTTATGATTATATGGACATTGGCTTGATTCTTTGATGATGAATCTATTAAAATTAATAGGTTCTAATCAAAATCCAAAATCATATGTAAGACATGGTCCATTTAGACTTGGGCTTCTCTCCAGACTTCAGAACTTGATGTCTCTACTATGATTGTTCTCCTGTGTCTTGAATGCGGCATGGTTGCAAACACTGAATTGTAGCTAAATGTACATAATTCTTACCTGAATGCTTTCTCACCCAAGGAATGGGAGGGAGAAGAGTAAAACAACTTTAAAAACAATACCCAAGATCATCAATCAACCTTCTTTGCCAAATAGCTTGAAAATTTGTGTAAATACAGTAATACTTAAAGCATAGAATCCTCTTTCTACTTTATTCAACTGTTTTAAAAATACATACTTATTGGATTATGCCCTCCTTATAAAACTCCACTGAAATGACCCCTACACAGAATGTTTAGATACAGAATTAAAAAGCTTTATGAACAAAGAAATGTTACTGTTGTGATATTGCTTACCTATTTTTCTCCTATAGAAACTCACCTTTTGTAAATAAACTATGCTGGTATTTTTATTCATTATACTGTTTCAGACCGTTTGCTTTTCACTAACCTTTTATTACCGTGTAAATATTTTTCTATGTTGTTATGAGTGCATCCTCCTATTAGGTTCAAATTCTGTAGTGTCATAATCACACAAAAGGCTGAAGTACTGATTATGCCTCAGATAATGTAGTTGTTAATGATCAACTTAATGCTAAAAGCCATTACTGCTCATTGACATAATTCTGAGAACATTATACTGTAGAAGTGCACCTTTTGTGTGGAAACAGAATGACAAAATTGAAATGTTAAAAGTTGAGTGTCTGAATAATAGCCTGTGAAATCATTTAGACAAGACCATTGTTGCCTCTATTGTTCAAAGACTAGAGAGTGACAGGATGAGACAAAAAAGGAGAAACACCACAAGGGCTCCACTTGCAGGTCTGAAGGAAGATGGAAAGTAAAGAAGATCTCTGTTTGTGGGTTTCCCTCTCTTCCTGGAGGGTCTTCGCCTAACAAGCACCCTCCTCTGGCCACTTGCCAAAAGGGGAAGCCTGCCTCATTTCTGATTGGCAGGAGTCGAGCCAGGCAGAAGTTGCTGCAAGTGCCTGGCAAGGATTTTTCCAATACAACATTGCCTGAGAGTGACCAGAACAAGTCACCCACGGTTTCCTCCATGCTGCCCACTCAAGGGTTTTTGGTCATGAAGCATTTGAAAGCTAGAAGGATGCTTTAGGAAGTCACCTTCCCAAACAATCTGCCAGCTCACTTGAGTACTTTGCATCTTGGTGTCCGTTTTCTGTGGTATCCTTGGTCTATTTTTGATCTGGGAGTTGGGGGCAAGTCAAGAGTTTAGAGAGAGAGAAGGTGTGTGTATTTGGCGGTGCGGGGGAGAGATACGCATGAGCCCCCAGGCTTGTTTGATGGAGCCAATGGGACCTAAAACAGAGGTGTAATTCCCTGCTGAATCATCTCGTTTCACTCTTCCATTTGCAAAGACTTCATTCTTTACACTGACGGACCACTTAATAATATCCATGTTTGGTTGGTCACAACAGTACCCAGGTGAACAAATATGAATGGGTTACAACTCATTAATCATTGTTACTAGAAAAATCCAAAGCTTATGATCTGCTTAGAGTGAGTGACAGTTATCTTCATGCAATATTAATGTTACTGTAAACGTTCTACGTTCCAGGGACACATTCTAAATGCTTTAGATATATTAACAGGGAGACTTTGCTAAAAGTAGGCACATGCAGTAGAAATGCACACTGGTGTCAGACTGTCAGAGAGGAAGAAATAATAATTGTATTATCACAAGGGATACAAACTGATGTTCATAATGTACTCCAATTTTAAAGAAAAGATCAAATCATGCTTGCAACTGCTGTTTAAGAAAGCAGAGAAATCTTATATAGTTTTAAAATAGTTCTATAAAAATTGATTATTTAAAATATTTTATTTATGTTGAATTTATTTATTTGTTTGTTTGTTTGTTTATTTATTGGCTGCACGGCATGTGGTAACCTAGTCCCCTGACCAGGGATCGAGCCTGCGCCCCCTGCACTGGAAGTGGGGAGTCTTAACCACTGGACCGCCAAGGAAGTCCTACATTGAATTTTTAAAGTAAGCTTTTTCAAAGAATAGTTTTAGATTACATAAAAACTGCAAAGATAACACAGAAATTTCCCATATACGTCACACCCAGGTTTCCCTGTTATTAACACCTTACACTAACATGGCATATTTATTTTAGTTAATGAAACAATATTGATACATTATTGTTAATTACTGTCCATAGTTTATTCAGATTTCCTCAGCTTTTTCCTAATGTCCTGTTTCTCTGGAACCCATCCAGGATAGCACATTATTTTTAGTTGTCATGTCTTCTTAGGTTCCTCTTGGCTGTTACAGTTTTTCAGATTTTTCCTTGTTTCTGATGACCTTGACAGTTTTAAGTAGCATTGGTCAGGTATTTTGCAGAATGTTCCTCAATGGGGATTTGATGGATGCTTTTCTCCATTGCAAACTTACTATTTTTTCCATTGTAGTCAGTAATATTTTGAGACTATGCAAATACTTTTTAAAGGATTATTTTGGAGTGCCCCCTTTTCTCATCGTTTGGTAGATCCAGATCAATCTCATCTAAAAATTGGTCCAATAAGTTAATTCCTTAAAAACAGATCGATATTTGAGATTTTCTCCAACAAGTATTGGTCTGCTGATACTTAATAGGTTTATAAGAAATATGGATGAAAGATAGGGCATTGTATTTAATTAAATCAAACAATGTGGGAAAATAATAGTTTGACAACGGGAACAAGAACTTCTATAAACTGTATTTGGGATAAGTAATAATAGCAAAGCCAGAAGACAATGGAGCTTAACACATGTTGATACTGGTATCTATCAATTCTGGTGAATTTATATTCACCAACATTTAATCCTTTGATTTTTCAGAAGAAGACTTTTAGTTAGCTTTCTTCTTTAGAATATTCTATTGTGCCCCAAGAATTCTATTCTAATGCTATTGGGAAGAGTTATTTTAACTTTTGAGAAATAAAAAATTATTTTATATTATTTATTTTTTATTGAAGTATAGTTGATTTACAATGTTTTGGGAAGAGTTATTTTAAAATCAGGCCCACTGATTACTAACGAATTAAGGTATATTAGCACCAACAGCATGGGGTCCTAATTAGAAAATGACAAACTATTTTGGGAAAAAGTAGGTCTAAATCTTTCTTTTGTTTTGCAATTAAATTATTTTCAAAGTTTATATTTTTATAATGCCCTCTGTTTGAATTCTCCGTGTCCTTTTATTTAATACTCTGGATATCTGCTTTGACTATTGCCTTCTCTGCTATATTATCCACTTTTCTAACAGAGCTGACTTGGGTCAGTTTTTGTCATATGTCATCCCTCGCCGCCAAAGACTTCTTGCCTTCTAGCCCCCCAAGTATTCTCTTTCTTGCTTACAATTTACTTTTTTAATGCATTTTTTTAGTTTTTATTAATTGATTTATATTCTGATGCTACCTCCAAATTAATGTTTTCATATTGTCGTTACACTCAAATTACACCGAAACACCCAGTTTATTCATTTATTTGCTTCACTCTGTGTTAATGTAAAACATGGTCTTAGCTAGGTGTGAATTGCAAAGACAAAGAAGTCAGATTCCTGTTTTCAAAAAACTTATCCCCTCAGGGAACATTTTCGAGGTAACATCTTCTCTGAATCTGGACTGGATTTGGAACGAGATCTCAGATTTTGGGGAAGCATGTTATGTGTCTTGGAATACATAAAATACTCCCCAAGAGGATTAAAAAGATTGCATTTTAGTGGAAAAGGAGATTAGCAGGTTCTACTTGTCATTATTCCATTTGCTAGAATTTAAAGGTATGGGCAACTGAGGAAACAGAGAGGGAGGACACAGAGAATGAGAGAAGGAAGGAGGTAGCAACGGAGAGGGTACAGGGGGTGTGGAGATGTAGTATCGGCTGGAAGAAAACCCAAGATGTTGAGTAGCAAGGGGAATTTGAGAGGGTAAGGAAGAGTTCTGTGGAGGGACACAAAGCAAATAAAATTCACTTGCTCCCTTTGACAAGACGGAAAGAAATAACCTCAGCTTATTTGTGTGCTTCTGAACCCTGGTTCACCCACCACTCGTTCAGATGCTGTGGGAAATCCAGAGGCAGTTGTTGTTCTCACCGAGCTACATTAGGAACTGATCCAGCCTCTGTAACGTATCAGGAGGCTGCATTGGCAGCAAAGAGATCCACTCCTAATGTAACTTGAGGGGAAAGCTTAATGCCTTTGCTCTGCCATTTGAATTTTTTGTTTGAAAGAGCATATAGATTATTTATAGTCCACCAGATAAACCTGAGGGTCTTTTAATAAACTCATAGATTATGTTGCTCAAAGGAGTTTATTGAAATAATATCTGAATTCTCCCGTGACAATGACATTCCATAAGAGTTTATGACTCTATCCCGTGTGGAATAGGATTTCCCACCTTACCCCAGGGTATCTGCGTATCATTTCAACATTGAAAAGGAAGATGAAAGAGTGACTTTAGGTCACTATACCAGATTCTCTCATAATTTTTTTCTTTAAAAAAAACAACAGACCAAAGCAGGTAGAGGATAACCGATAAAAAAAAAAAAAAAAAAAAAAACCCTAGGAAAGAACTCAACCAACTGCCTTCTAAGCAAGGGAAGTTTGAGCATTTTGATTAGCCTTTTTTTGGAGAAAATGTGAGTTTTTCTGGTCAGCATTAAATTAGGGGTTTAGCGGTTTGGCTTGGATCTGATCCAAGAAAGAGCAACCAGGACATACAAATCCATGTCATCGTAGCCAGAAGCTTTGATTCCAGCTACATTTATTTATTTATTCTCGGACGCGCCTGAGGAGCTCACAGTTGTCTGGAAGTGTGGGCTTATCACTCAAACACTCACATCACCACCGTAGCTCACCTCCACACGTCCTCAGGGGATCGTTTCGCCGTCTTTCAGACCACTCCATTACATTGTATTGCTTGAAGTCCAAAATTTTTTAAAAGTTCCCCAATTTTTGTCCATCTTACCTTTCTATTTTTCCCCCAACAGTCCTTTGACCCCCAGTTTTCCTCATCCCTGTCAGAGGGCCTTGTTTGCTCCAGCTGTCTCTTCAAATCTCATGTCTCACTTGAAATTTCATTTAAAAATCTCTAGCCTCTCCCTGTCTTCCCTGCTCATTTCTCCCTTGGCTGCCATTTATTTAACTTTATAGTGACATTTTCTAACTCCATAAAGCCTTCTGAGGTAACAGTTTTTATGAAACACACATGATTCTATTGTTTTTTTTTTTTTTTTTCCAAAAGAGAACATAGCCAGAAAAGAACAATGGAGAATTGTTTTCTTTCAAATAGGACAAGTTAAATAACAAAATCAGAGAAATCTTAGAGTGAGAAGGAAGTTTTAAAAGTCATCTTGTCAAAGCCCCTCATTTTGTAATGAGGAAACTGAGTTCCAATAAGGTGGGGTTATTTTCTCAGAGTGACATGGCTTGTGCAGCCGAGGATGGAGTTGGTTCTCTTCTCCCCCAGTCCAGTTTCCTTTCCATTCCACCATATTGGCCTTCTTAGACATTTGCCTTGAGCCAGAGGTGATGCTGCGATCACAGAAGTTCACTAGGAGGGATGATTTCCAGAATGGCTTCACTCATTCAATAAACATTACTGAGGACCCACTTGAGCACCATTTTGGCACCAGGGATACACAATGAGCAGTTCCAAGTTCCACCCTCGTGGAGTTTACATTTAAGTGAAGGAGGTTAGTGATAAATAAATAAGAGAATATGTAATGCCAGGAAGAGATAGGAGCTGTGAAGAAAAATACAGCAAATAAGAGAACAGAAAGTGAAGAAAAGAGTGTGTGTAGGTTTGGGGTAGAATGGCCAGGGTGAACCTGCCCAAGGAGGTGACATGTGGGCAGAGGTCTGAATATAGTAAAAGCGTGATCCACCAGACCATACTGGAAAGAACATTCTAGGCAAAGAGAAGTACAAAAACCCTGGCGTGCAAAAGGCCAGTGAGACCTTTATTACACACACAAGTAAGTTTCATTTTGAGAACACAGGCATAGCTTTCAGTTTACCCTGTGGGCTTTTTAGTATGTATCAATTGACTAAAATGAAGAACATTTCAATTTTACAGCCTTTTATTTTAAGGACTGAATTGTACCAGATTCACTAATTGGCCAACTCACTTGTTCTCTCTCTTTAATTGTAGGACCCCAGAAAATGGGGGCACATCTTTTCCTGCTACAAAGACACATAACTAAACAGAACCATCCTCATATCTAAGTTTAGCATTTGGTTAAGTGGCTCTGTCACAGAGACAGATTATATAACTGGCAGAATCAACTACTTCTTTGGAGTTGCATACTGGCTTTCCACATTGCAACCCAAAGGGAATGCCACAGGAGACTTTTATGAAGCCAACAAACTGTCTCAGAGAAAAAGACTCAGCACCAGGGTTGAGAGGGGAGATTTGGGCATGAGCTACTGCTGTCTTTGTAGACCAATGCCCTGGGATCCCCGATCTCCTAATAAGGAAAAGGCTAGCCCATTTTGACCTTTATAGCCTGTTGCAAAGTCATTGCTGAGCTATTATTTGAGTAGCTTGAGGTAGAATAATGTTCAACTCAGCTTCCTGGAGCTGCATTTGAAATGCAATTAATTGACTGCTGTTAGTTGTCAATTAACATTTATTATCAATTAGTTCATCAAATTGATTAGTTGGCAGGACCTTAAAGTCTAAATGCACTCCTCTCCATTATAAATATGTCTATAAGAGTAAAAGCTACTCACTAATTGATGTCAAACTGGAATTGCTTATGCCGGACTTGACTCTTGTCCATATTGCATTTTAAAATCTATATCAAGTGAACTTGGATAATACATGTAAGGTTCACACTTTCAAAATGTGCATGTTGTAGTTGTTTTTTGGGGGGCAATCAGTAAACATGCCAGGTGGAAACTTTATACTAATATTAAATATCACATTTAATAAGATTTGTTATTTCATAATCTCATATCTAGAATGATTTTACTTTGGAAAAAAGCATCCTGTTTCTCTTGGTTGCTGAGATTTTTGTACACCTTGAAACAATGTCTGTGTCAATTTTAACATTTTGTGAGTCAACTAATAGAATGTAAGCTTTCAATAGCTGTCTAGAGGAAAGTTAAATATATGTGTGCCTAATTTACAACTCCTGCTATTTGAAAGATAGGCATATACATATTTTTATCACTTCTCTCCCCCCCAAAACTTTTCTAGAATACACTCAGCATTCTGGAGTATGCTGCATTCTATCCATTATCTAAGACTAATTAGCAGATTTTGAATTCGCCCTTCCGTCTCTCCTTTTAGTCAAGAAAACCCCAAATAAAACAAAAAAACAGATATACCATCACTTAAAAAGACCCATTTTGTGTGTGTCTGTGTGTGTGTGAGAGAGAAAAAGAAACTTACAAATGTTTAGCCGTCAGCATATAATATTTTGTCTTATTTTTGGTACAACTTAGGATGAAGCATGGAACAAAACTGAAAATTGACCCCTATTTATTAAACAAAACACAAGATACCTATAAGGGATTACTCACTTTTATTGCCTTTGTGCAAAAAGATAATTCCTGCCTCCTCCCATCCCAAATTGTGACCTAAATATGGCTGAAAGACACAACATGTGACCTGCTTAGCACTGCCTGCCATGGCCTCGAGCCACAGCAGGAACTCTATTAGAGGGAACGGCACAGATGCTACCAGATGGCCAACATATTGTCCAGAGATGACCCATGTATAATTGCAGAAAGTTCAATACATTCAGGTTTTGAATTTAATTGCATTGACCACCTTACCTACTGCTGCTGCATGCTTTAATTTATTTAAGGTGGAAACATAGTTTAAGAGAGAGTGAGGGACCTCCTTACAGTGTTATCTTCCTGCCTTTTGCCAAGCACCAAATTGCCTAAAGATGTGATTGCAGGTGTTACCGGCTACCTGAACTTTGAGCAATTTGTGACATATTTGCTTGGGATCCAATAGATAGAGAGTTTTGCTTTTAATCAACTTAGCAATATTGCCCAACTGCACGTAAATATACTTTCATGTATTTTGCAAGATTTTTTTGGTGGGGAGTGGGAATGCTGATGGGGTGAGATTGTACAATGTATTGCCGCTTTAGCCTTCACTCCGTTGCTTGTACAAAAAGTTGGTTGAATTTTAGTTATTTTGCCTTTCCCCACCCCCACTTCAGCTCTAGCAATGTGAGCTACCCGTCTGTGATCCAGTCCCCATGAATTTATATTTCCAGTACTATGATATTATGTTGGAGGGAAGGGGATATTAAATTTATTTTGCTGCATATGCAAATATATAGTCACTTAAAAATAAGAACTTCTTAGACTTTAGTTACTATGGATTTTGAGCCTTTTCTCTTCTAAAGAAAAATGGCAATTATATAAAGACAGAGAACTATTGTTTCAGCTTCTTCTTGCAGGCTGTTATTTCTTAAAATGTTTCTGCTAAGCAAATGTAATCACAAAGGCATGCGTTATTAATTCAAAATAGCTTCTCAAATGGCTCAGGCTCTGGAATGGCAGCATGTATGTTGCGATGTCATCTGTCATAATTCTTTGCTCTTATATCGTGCCTTTTCTCCAAGCCACTCACATACTACATTTGCTTTGTGTCTATATTCAAGACAAAAGATAAATCCTCTTTTTGTTAGAACTTTCCAATCTATTGCATCTTTTCATATTTACACTGCAGACAGTCTACTGATAGATCTGATTGGCTTCCCTGATATGTCCTAGAAAGAGAAGTCATGAAATAGTCAAGAAAAATTACATTCCCCTGCCATAATCTGATTTGAGAATAAATTTTATGGTGGAAGCCATTTTACATTCATTCAATGATGTATTTACAATACATTCAATGATGTATTTCTGACCCTTGTCATCATTAATTATGCTTTACAAAGTCCTACTTCCTGTTTAAAAGCTGAATCCAAATCATTTATACCAAAAGAAGTCCATTTTAAGTGCTTCACAAAAACTTTAATTTTTAAAATAAGAATATGTTCTCATGAAAACGCTTAAATGTAAGACATTGTGTTAAACAAACAAACCCAATTATTGTAAAATTAAAAAGACTTCCTAAGTCATTATTTTATGATTTGGACCTGCTAATAAGTATTTTAGGATGTCACAAACCCTATTGTGTAGTGTTCCTTTAAAAGCAGAATGGCAGCTGCTGTCAAAAATGGAATGCACCCCCAAAACTTGCTGTTTATTCATATCCCAGTTAAAGCTGAAACAAACAACTGAAACTAATCACGCTTGAAGTTGGGTATCGCCTTTGTGAGCTTTATGAGCCTATTTTTCTGAAATTAGAAATTGCCTGAGTGAAATGTTTCTAGCTAAACTGCTTTCTACTGAAGTCATGATTTTTACAGTCAGACAAATGCCCCTTAAGCTCCATTTATGTAAGCGTCAGTGACATCCAGTGGCTAGCACGCTGATCACAAGTGCATCTCCCCGAAGTATGAGGGGCCCATGGTAGGGAGATGGCATTGGAATCCACTCTGCCTTTTGGTAATGCTGTTTCTACTTAAGAAAGTTGATTTTATCAATATCATAAGTGGTCCTCTGATTAGGATGACTAAATATCCCACCGAACTTTGAAATAGCATTGATAGAAATGAGACTTGAAAATGGGAAATCAAAATGCACATAGGGGCTGCATAGGAAACACCATTGCTTAGAAAACATAATTAGCATCCACACTAAACCCGAGGCTTGAAACTCTGCAGGTGTTATTTAGAAATGGTTCTCGGAGCGCTTACGCAGCTTTCAGTTATACAAAGAGGACTTGTAAATTATGGCAAGACTGGTTCATTATGCAGAGTTGGATGGTGTTACCATTAATGTTTCAAACACATATGCTTCATAAAATGGTCCACCTTAATTTGAAAAAGGTATGACTTGCAATTATGTCAGCCACATAAATTTATTTGCAGACAGTCAATTCATATTGATCATAGCCCAACCTTACAATGACCTTGAAGAAAGGTAGTCTGTGACGGGTATAGATATTGGGATCAATACCAGAGTGCAATCGACTACACCTAGTTACTGATAAATGATGTAAAAAGGTACCCTATTTTCAGAAACAAAGATAATAACAGCTCATTTAGTCAACTCTTTGTAAAGGTTTAATATTGATACATGTAGTTATAATGACATCCTCGGGCATTTTCAAATGGTGGAAAACAATAGGGTGCAGAGTCGCTGAGCACATCAAGTAGGAAGAATCATTACTTTCCAACTCGAAATAAGAAGTTCCGGGATACTTATGTCAACATTGCTGAGGACTAGGGTACTCTCTAAGCCGTGCAGAGAGCCCACGATTCCAACTGCTGTTTTGCTTCAGTTGTCTTCTCAACGTGCCAGGTCTTGTGAAGCGAAGCACCCTATTACACGGGAACAAAGCCTCCAGGACCACACATTGTACGTCAGTACTACCCTCTCTTGCACATTTGCCACGGAATTAGCCTGCCTATCCACAGGTATAACCAACTGTAATCATGAGGAAGAGAGCATTTGGTCTCAGCACATCTGCTCCACTTTGATGCATTCCCCTCTGCTACGGAAAGTTAAAAGAAAGGATGTTAACAAAAATTTCCCCCAATTGTTCCTTTCTCTTTGTTGGGAATTCCACAGAGTGAGCACTTGGCAAGTTATGCAGAACCTAAGTAAATAGAGTCCACTGGCAAAAATGGTAACAGGTTGTGCAGCTTAATTGGAGGAGAGAAGTTCAGGAGCCAACCCGGTGTCTGCTGCACCCAGTTGGTAAATTGTGCCTGTGGTGAGAACAGAGTGATTTTGCAGTAAGCTCATTTCGGGTAACTAGTCAGCCTGCTACGGGGAGCCAAGAAATATGCGGATTTGGTTTCAGTGTGTTTTTTTCTCCTTTTTTTTTCAGTGTAAAATATATTTCTATATCTTGAGCTTTGTTTATCTTTTGCCAGTATGATTTTAAGAAATCGATGCCAGCGCTCTGATATTGTCTTCCTAAGAGAGGGAAATACTAGGAGACATTTGTGGCTATTAAAACCTGCAAACAGAAGGAAAAGGCTCCCGTCCGCATGGATTCCACTGGAACGTTTTCCCCGAATGCTTAAGTTTCTAAATTGATCCCTGCAGTTAATCTCCTGGTCACATTTCTCAAGCCAGATGCTTTTTTCACACGGTCTTTCTGTTTTTTCGTGCCGTCGTGTCATTTGCTACCTCCTTTTGCCTCTTAGATGCTCACGAAGCTTTTTATTAATAAACCTGTGTTTTCAATACAGTACTACATCAATAAACCTCTGAGTGGTTCCATTAGTCAGCATTCTGGAAAATCCTATGCTCTATTGAAGAACTGTAAATCTCCATTATTGCTTCCCATAGCACAAATAAAGAACACCCTCTTACCTCCCTGGCATCCTCTGCTAATTTTTAAGGGTGAATGCATACGCTGGCATAGGCGCTTTGAGGTGCTGAACTTTGTGGGGGTTTTTTTTTGGCTGCATTGGATCTTCGTTGCTGTGCACGGGCTTTCTCTAGCTGCGGCGAGTGGGGGCTCCTCTTCCTTGCGGTGCGTGGGCTTCTCATTGCGGTGGCTTCTCTTGTTGCAGAGCACGGGCTGTAGGCGCGTGGGCTTCAGTAGTTGTGGCACATGGGCTCAGTAGCTGTGGCTCGTGTGCTCTAAAGCACAGGCTCAGTAGTTGTGGCGCACCGGCTTAGTTGCTCCGCGGCATGTGGGACCTTCCCGGACCACGGCTCGAACCCATGTCCCCTGCACTGGCAGGCAGATTCTTAACCACTGCGCTACCAGGGAAGCCCTGAACTTTGTGTTTATGTGCCTGGGGAGCTTCACTGCCACTGAAGACACCCTAAAACACCTATAATCAAAGAACATGCTAATTTAAGGTATTAAGAACCAATTTACTTCAGGTCGCTTCAGCCTTCCCTTTTTCTGAAACCTCTCACTGATCTAGTGGGACGGGCGAATTCTGGACTTCAGAATTTTCGTTCTGGAGCTGTGTTATTTGACTGCAATGTGTTATTAACGGACACAAAGAAAATATCAGTAATTAGAGCGATAAGAGAGATTTTTGTATACTTTTTGGTATCAGACGAAAGGAGTAGAACCATCTTTAGTACTAACTAAAACACTTTGGATATTTACTACCTAAGACCAGGGTGACAATTACATTTCTGCAAGGCTGTAAGAAAGGATTTGGCCAGTAAAGGGTGTGGCTTCTTTCTATTCTTAACGATTTTCCCAAGAGAAAGCACAGTGGATGTTAGAATGGCGAGCTTGTGCAGTGCGGGATGGCCGCTGGGAGGACTGTCTGAAACTGGCTTTGCCTCTCAGTCTGGGTTTCCTCGAAGGGTCCCTTTGAAAGCTACAGGTGCTATATATCTGACAAGAGGAAACTAATTTTTCATAGCACTAAAGGTGCTTTTCGTAAAGCGGATTTAGGAATCCTAAGAAAAAAAATCGTAGTAATATCTCAGAAATCCCTGGTCACTCTGGGACCAGTCGCTTTATATCTGGCATCCTCAGCCCACTTTGTTACAGGTTTCCTTGTTTGAGGGATACCACAAGCAACTCTACTGAGAGTTTCAGATGGTCCTGCTTTGCCCGTATCTGCTGCCTTGCCTCTGGGCTCTGACCAGGGCCCTTCCTGCCTGTCTAGATGCTAACTAACTCATTAGGGACATAGGCCTATACCCTGCTCCAGATCAATTTTTGCTGCCAACCTTCTACCTTAATTTCACTTTTGGTTGGTATCTCCACTGACAGCAGGGACCATGCAGCTGTGGCCAGGGCTCTGTCAGTTTCCTAGCACCCAGCTGCTCTCTGCTGACTCTACCTGGGCTAAGCCACCCAAGCTGGTCTCTGGCCTGCTTCTTTGATTGATCGTATAGCATCCTTAGCTAAAATTTGTCTTTAAGATTCCATTTCAGTTATATGTGTCCCTCTGCCTCCTCTCAGTAACTTCTATGGTCCTTGGGGTGCTAGGGCCTATCGTAGTGCATTCCACGTGGGTCTGCCTGCTGGGCAGTCTCCTTGCTCCAGATTGGTCCTCAGAGCCCAAGTCTCCATTAAAACTCCAATATTTCATTTAGTTGGAGTGATTCTATATGTTGGATTACCTAATGAGGAATCCCCAATGGACAAATGGATTATTCTATTGGATCTAAATGATATTTACATTTTAATAGGAATGCTGAGAAACCTCAAAGATTTACTCAACATTGAGGGGATGGGGGCTTCCCTGGTGGCACAGTGGTTAAGAATTCGCCTGCCAATGCAGGGGACACGGGTTCGAGTCCTGTTCCGGGAAGATCCCACATGCCGTGGAGCAACTAAGCCCGTGCGCCACAACTACTGAGCCTGAGCTCTAGAGCCCACGTGCCACAACTACTGAAGCCCGCGTGCCTAGAGCCAGTGCTCTGCAACAAGAGAAGCCACTGCAATGAGAAGCCCGCGCACCGCAACAAAGAGTAGCCCCCGCTCACCGCAACTAGAGAAAGCCCGCGTGCAGCAACAAAGACCCAACGCAGCCAAAAATAAATAAATAAATAAATAAAATTAAAAAAAAAAATTGAGGGGATGGAGAAAGGAGATTATTTTAAGACTTTTGTGTCTTTTAACAGTAGTCCTTGAATGCCACTCTAGTCCAGATATGACTAGTCCACCGGCACATGACACCCCAATAGGTCTACACATGCCACCATAACCTGTGTTCAGAACAGCAGCAGAAGAAGACAGTGGAGTGGATTTTAACTGAAGGTCACAGACGGGCATTCCACACACGTGACATTTAATTTAGACCCTGAACCTCCCTGGATTCCCACTAATACCTACGTTCAACAATTTCTACTTGCTAGAGGTGTGTCGTGAATTGTACCTTCTGGTAATTCAGTATCATTATAAGTAAATGGATTTCCTTTGCTGGGGGCCCTTCACTCTGACAGGGACAAATCATCCTTGGTGAGAGACAGAAGAAACTGAGGAGAGGTAAACTCTCAATTATGCGGCTCACCCCAGCCTTGCCAAGCAAGTAGGAACACCAAGCTGACATAATTATTTTTCTAGGACTCAACGACTTCAGTCTTTCGATAACCCTGGATTCTGGGGCTGGAATCTCAAATGCTTTAAGACACACAGAATTTTTTTTTAAGGCAGATTTCCCATTTATCACTAAATAAAATTGCCCTCTGAAGAAGAATAGCTTAGGTAGATTTTCTGCTAGGTTCTACATGATGAAAAAAAAAAAAACAAACCTTATATACATTAAAAGAAGACTGCAAAATTACAAAAGCAATAGTACTTTACCATATTAATTAACTTTGAATTACAGCCGAACTCTTAAATAAGTGCATATGACATTCATGGTAATGTCAAATTAATTCTTTATGATCAGTGCTATTGCAATCAATACTAAATGAATTCGTAATGATAAGATACTTAAAATAAAGTGTTACCACAAAAACAATAAAAAAACCCATCATCATCCAAGCTATAGCACACTAATAAAGTATTAGCTCAATAAGCTGGTGCTATCCATGACAATCAATGGCAGATACTTAATTTATTTCTGCTTGCCCATGTCTTGCTTTTCCTGTAAGGGCTGTGTAAAAGCATGGTCTTTTGATTGTACTGTAAATTATACAGCGAGGAAGAAATACAGTACTCTTATTATTAAATAATTTTGCTGGAGCATTTACTTTACATGTCACCTCTCTGCCAAAGAACTCAAGGCATATTATACACACCAATTTACATTTCAAATAGATTCCTTTTTGCCTCTATGTCCTCCAAATGAGTCATGTAATTTTTTTCTTTTCTTAATCTTTTCTTTCTTTTTTAATGTCCCCCTCTCCACGCTTTCTTTCATAGATGAGGATATTTGCAAGGTGCGTGGGGCAAAAATCTTGAAAATGGCTTTACTGGTCGCTACACTTTGACTTTTTCATTTTAATGCTGCCAAAAGACATTGTAAGGATAGGAATTAATGGTTATATCACATCTGTCCTTTACTATTCAACAAAGAATCAATCAATTATGAAGTTAAGAAGCAATAAAGATCTTCTGTACTTCCTCCCTCCTCCTCTCCCTCCTTCCCTTCTTCCTTCCTTCCCTCCCTTTCTTTCTTTCTTTCTTCCTTCCTTCTATTATAAGAACTATTTTGAACATCTCCATATGTCAGATATATGCTGGGTCTTGGAAATACCAACAGAAAAAAAACATAATCCTTACCTTCTAGTTTAGGTAGAGTCATGGAACAGGTACTGGGCTTGGTATCAGATCTGGGCCAAATCTTAGCGCTTTCACTTCATTCACTGTTTGATCTTAGGCATTATGACAGAGACAAATTCCATTTCAAATTCCTCTTTCTTGGGAACATGAAAAGCTATACGTCCCAGCAACTTTGCATTTAAATAGGATTGTATGACTAGTTCAGGCCAATTAATTATACGTAGAAATTGTGTGTGTTACTTCTGGGTGAAGTCAATGAAACACTCCTATGTAATTCTCCAGTTCTCTCCTTCCCAACCTGTAAGACGACCTCATGTTGAGGTGGTACAACCACAAGATGGAAACTAACTAGAGCTTTTGTAAAGAGAAAAGCTGCTATGGAGAGGTACCCAACCTGTGGGTGACTTTGTGTGATGGACACACAAATTGTGTTTGGTTATTTTGTAATTGTTTGCTAC
The DNA here is from genome assembly GCF_009873245.2 of Balaenoptera musculus. Classification (NCBI taxonomy): domain Eukaryota; kingdom Metazoa; phylum Chordata; class Mammalia; order Artiodactyla; family Balaenopteridae; genus Balaenoptera; species Balaenoptera musculus. Next base: position 27,589,668 of record NC_045791.1, on the reverse strand, counting down.
TGTAACATAACCTAACCTATCCTAACCAACACAGGCATTTAACCTCTCTGAGCATCTGTTTCTTCACCACAACACAGGGACAATATATTTCTTACCTACATAATGAAGTTACTGAGAAAATCAAATAAGATAGTTAACACACAACACACAAACTATTTCAGTAAGAATTATGCACTGGTCGGCTTTGTCTACCCTTAGATTCCAAAATTATAAATCAAATAATTTCATAAGATCCATTTGGCCCTGGTATAAGACTCTCACAGCACCAGGAAATGTTGTTTAAAGATTTTATAAAAACAAGGTGGTTTGTTGAAGATGATGAAAACTCACTCTCTGTAATGGGAGTTATATGTAAATTACCACCACTGTAGGCAATGGTATCTGTCTTCCATTTTTCTTCCTCAGGGCCTGATGATACTGTTATACGCTGTTCTGATCTGGAACTTCGTGAGTGAGTTCCATATTCTCTACCCCATAGTCTGCACCAAGATGTCCAACATTTACTTAAAAGCTTTTGTTGCTAAGCTTAGATTTTGTTCATGCACTTACTGAAACTACAGACTTTATTTGCCAAGATTTTAAACATCTATTTTAATGGGAAGTTTTGCTTCCTTCTAATAGTCTCTGCAAATTTAAGTTCTGTCTGTGTTTTCTGCCTACCTACCCTGAGAGCTGGGTCGTGTTCTCTTTGTTGACTTTCTCCTCTCCATGAAAACTAAAATTCCATCCAGGTACAAAATGGGATTTTAAAGCTCTCTTGATGGAAGAATTTCTTTTGTTTGTATTCAAAACTTAAAACTGAGCCACTGCCCCACCTCCCGCCCTATAACACCAGATACTTTTGAAAGTGGCATCTTGAATTGTACTGTGGAAATCCCCACAGCTTAGTTATAAGCCCTATACAAATGCAAATTTAAATCAGAATTATCATATTAAATCAGTATTATTATAGAATTAACTGAGGATATGTGAATTCATTCAGTCATATAGTCATTTATTCATTCAATAGACGTTTCTTGAATACCTACTATGTGCCAGGCACTATTCTAGGCACCGAGCAATGCAATGGTGAACAGTCATTTGTATCTCTGATGTCATTAAGTTTATATTCAAAGAGTAGGGAAGAGATGGTAAACACTAAACACAGGATACCTTCAGATGATAAAAAGTACAATGCATGGTAGAGAGACACTGAACATGGAGTGGGTGGCTATTTCAGAAAGGGTAGTTAGAAAACAAGTATCTTCACTGAGTAAGTGATGATATTTGGCTTTAACCTGAAAGGTGAGAGCAGAACTATTTCTTCTTATTAGTTACCGTAGGCATCACGCCTGTGGTTAGGAGTTTTTCAAGGGCTCATGAAAGCATTTTAGACCTCAAGAATGTTATTGGCATTAATTTATGAAAAGAGTACTGCAAAACTGAAATCAACATTACTTATTTAAATGCATACAAAATGTCTATTGTAACTAATCAATTATAACTCAACTGTTCTCATTTTCTATAAATTCCATTTAATGTGAGTATATTTTAATATATTTGATCTGATATGCTTAGAACCCACAAAAATCTCCTTGGCTGAGAAAGAGCTAGCTGTATGAGGATCTTGGGGAGGAATATCACAGGCAGAGAATGTCTTGAAACAGAAGTGTATTTGATGTGACTGAGGAAGAGAAAGGAAGATTTGGCTAGAAAATAGTGAGTGAGGGAGAGTAGTATGAGATGAGATTGGAAACAGATAGTTTCCAGATTGTGAAAGTTTTATGCAGGGTAAAGAAAATGGAGAATGATGCTTCTCAGCACACTTTTTTTTCTTTTTTCTGGTTCAGTGTTGTGGGTGTGAACATGTGTGTGTGAGCACTTCTTTCTTTTTTCACACGTATTTGTGTTTGAGAAGTTGTTAAGCGAGGGATGAAGGATATTAGTTGTTTTCTTATATACTCTGGCTGTTCCTCTACATAGATTATTGCCTTGATGCCTTCACTCATATTCTTAGACCCAAATATTCTACTGTATTTCCATGTATTTACCATTCATAGACCAAACAAGACCATCCCATAGACTAACTGACTTTATGGTGGTAGATTCTTGACTTTCGGACTGAGTCCCAATCATATTTGTCTTGTTTTGTTTTATCTCACGTCAACATGGCTGGTTCCCAGACTTCAGGGAGGGTTTCAAAGTCATGGGGAGCCCACAGGGAATTTGGACAGCCATCGAATGGAGGAGCCAGCCACCTCTTCTTGTCTTGTCATGGGACCAATCTTTCACTCCAGAGCGTAAGCTCAGTGAGGTTGCTCCAAGTGCTGTGTCATTCACGCTTATTTTATGATAATGTCCAGTTACCACTGAATATGAAAAATATCTTAAAATAATTGCTTTATCAGGTATGGCTCCAAACTTTCTTTTATGCCATTTGGGGGAGGAGGCTGGGGCGGTTTAGTGCTTTGCCTGCCAAGTCACAAAACATCTTTGCTGCTTTCTTTTTCCCTTCAATTGTCATTGAAAATAACTAGTCATAATGCCTTTGTAAGCCCCGCCTGGCCTCAGCTCTGCGTTGTGCTCCCAAACAGGGCCCCTTGGTTTAGAGGTCCCATTGTGGGAGTGATTTAGGTAGAGGCGGGATCATGAATAAAGAACACTCACCCTCTTCTTCAGAGGCAGGGCGAGAGAGAGCCCGGGAGAGCCCTTCCCAAACATCTCTTTTCAGCACCACTATTTGGCTAAGAGCTTTAATTTCATTAGACAAATGGGGGCTGGGTTTTTCCATGCATCTCAGCCTCCTTTTAATGTGTAAATTACATAGGATTTGCCACTCATTACAATGGTGATATGATTATTGGCCTCAAACAGACCACACTGCACCGGGCCCCCAGTGATAGGCCAGCTAAGAAGTGGCATGTGTGGGAAAAATTGGATAGCACATGTTTTCTGATCACCAGCCCTCAAGAGAATTGAATTCACAAACGTGAGGCTCCACTTGGTTTACACAGAGTGCTTCAAGCAAAGTTACCTTCTGGGTGGAGGTGACAACACGGTAGGGAATGATGTCGTTATGGGATGAGAGCTGCCTGGGGCCAGAAACAGGGGCCCAGGGGAAAGCTTTCGGGATTTGGAGGTGGAAGGCACAGCCTTGGCTGGTTTTTTTAAAAATTAATTAATTAATTAATTAATTAATTAATTAATTAATTAATTTTTGGCTGCGTTGGGTCTTCATTGCTGCGCGCGGGCTGTCTCTAGTTGCGGCAAGCGGGGGCTGCTCTTCCTTGCGGTGCACCGGCTTCTCATTGCGGTGGCTTCTCTTGTTGCGGAGCGTGGGCTCTAGGTGTGTGGGCTTCAGTAGTCGTGGTTTGCAGGCTTCTGTAGTCGTGGCTCGCGGGCTTCAGTAGTTGTGGCTCGCGGGCTCTAGAGCACAGGCTCAGTAGTTGTGGCGCACGGGCTTAGTTGCTCTGCAGCATGTGGGATCTTCCCAGACCAGGGATGGAACCTGTGTCCCCTGCATTGGCAGGTGGATTCTTAACCACTGAGCCACAAGGGAAGTCCAGGCTTGGCTGCTTGACTGAAGACAAGTCACTCAACTCCTCTGAACCTCAGTTTCCCTGTTCACAGAATGGGGATCATAAAGTCCCTGCAATACCTGCAGTTTACTAAGGAGCATTATTTTTGTGAAGCTCTGCTGCACAGGACTCTGCTAGGGAATATCACCCCCATTGTCTCACTCATTCTTTACAGTAACCCTCAGAGGCGGCTCTGGCTAAGCACTTTAAGGAAAGTTAAATAAGCCAGTGCAGCCTCTCCCCCTAAATGCTCTGTGGGCATGGAGTTTTGTGAGAAAGTTTACAGCTTGGAAAATGCTACAGAGTATGTCCGCTCCTCCTTGAGATGTTGGTAGCAACCCGCAGTGCATATTAGCACACCTAAAGGCCCTGAGAAGCTTCTTATTAAAATGTTTTTTGCTTGTTTGATTTGTCTTCTAATCCAGAATTTCTGACAAGACCACCTTCCCTCCTCTCCCACCCTAGCAAATGTGTCAACCCAACTGCCCAGGACTTAAGTCTTCCATAGAGGCAGTGGCACCAGGGCTCATTACTGACTTAAGGATGAAGAGGTAGTAGAAAATCCATGGGTCTCTGTTAGAAGAATACTCTCTGCTTGGAAGAAGCTGGCAGAAAAAGACACTTTCAAGAGCAAATACTCTGTGAGTTCATAAGCATGATGGGAAGCTCATCCTGGCAGAACTATGCCACTATTAGGGCATAGTGGGGGAGGAATTTATTGTCCCCTCCACCCAAAGGAAAATTTGTTCTAAAAGGGTGGACTATAGGACATTGTTTCTACTTTCTCCCATTCATTTATTCACTTTGTAATTTTTTAATAAAGCCCAATATATCCCCCATCTATGATCTATATTATGCCAGAAATTTAGACATTCAGCCACATAAGACTCCCTACTAATCCAAACTTAAGCACCGCTCATCCAAACTTAAGCACCACTATCTCACTAATGGCTTTTAACACCACCATCTTTTTCGGAGTCCATTCCTCAGAACACTAGGTCAGAAAGAAGATTGTAAATGTTCCTGAAAGATCGAATACATAGGCATATTTGCTGGGGAAGGGATTTCATTGGGAATTCTGGGTTAAAAAGCAAATTAAATTTTTTTTTTTTTTTTTAATAGAGGACATCTCAGTGCTTTGAATGTGCATGGTGATTCTCTAAGAGTGTGATGAGGCTGGGTGAGTGGTGATAGCCTGTAACATCTTCCAAGCTATATAGTTAGCCAGAGAACTCTGTGTCCATGGAGCAAGTTTTGGTAGCAATGGCAACCTCTGAGAGTTCTTGTAAGAAACAAATGAGATATGCTGATAATATTGCCTAGCACAGTACACATGTGGCAGAGATTCAGTAGATGATGTTCTCTGACAGCTATAGGATTCGGGCAGGTCTTAGTCTCTTTACCTACCTTTAAGTGTGCTTTGTTTTCTAATCTAACTGTGACCTGGGCTGGTTCCTCGACCCTGGCTCCCTTTGTTGTTCTCCTCTGGGAATAGAGGTCAGCTTATCTCCCACTCAGTCCTTCTCCTTTCCCCAGATCCTGCCAGAGGACTGGAGCTGGACTGTATCTAGTATTTTGTCCATTGACCTCTTCCAAAAGCAGCTCAGGCACTGCTAGATGGTGAGAATGACTTTTCCCTAGAAAATGTGCTGCCCTGTCTCACATTTTGATCAGAAATTTCAGATATTCATGCAGGCTTGGACTGGTCTTGGGTTTACTCTCTCCGTGGACTGTACAGAATGCCCAGCTGCTACCTCTCCACTCTTGGCTCACTCCATCCTCCCCGTTGAGAGCTCCCAGTTTGCTACATGGCCAGGTCTTTGTGGACTTGGATTATCTTAGAAATGTTCTAGAACTATATCTTATTTACAAAAGTAACTTTGTGCCTGCTTTAATGCAGTGGGAGGTGGCAGGACACAGCTAGAACTCTGCTCTCTAGAACTACTGGATGATTCTCTTCCTACTCTGCTAGTGCAGTTGATTCTCTTCTACTTAATTCCCTGTTTGCTTACTAGAAACAAAAGATGACTCATGTGCAGAAAAGTTTTGCCGTAACTTTGTTCATTTTTATGTATACTAAGATAACTAAGTGCCATTTTCACCAAGTTTCTGTATTAGGGAGAATAAATCCTATAAACCTCACTCTTTTGAGTGACTCATGTCTAAAATCATGGTTGCTTCAATAAGACTTGGGCTAAAGTCATTTGCAGGTGAGCTCTGAATACCAGACTTACTCCCAGTAGAAAATAGCTTTTGACCAAGAGTTTTCCTTAAAAAACATACTTCCCTGCCTCCAATGCTTCTAGCAATGATCCCAGAGAAAATTTCAGGATGGAGCCACTTATATAACACCTGGAACTAAGGGCTGGATGCTGGAGGTGGGTTATCTATGGTTGGCCTGTAGGCTCCTCCCTAGGGTGGGGTTTCTTACAGATCAATCTCACATTCGCTGGCCTGACCATGATCCTGCCCACTGAGGGTTACCATGGTTTCTGGGAGCTCTGAACCCTGCCTGGATGTAGTTGGTATCACTCCCCAACAGCAGATGTCAAGGATAAATACATGAATATTTGGATTGCTATGCTGAGGCCAGTTCAAGAAAAAGGATACCAGAGGAACAAACCTGGGGGGTGGCAATAAAATCACTAGAGGTTGCTAAGCATGGTTAATACATGGAGCATCAGAGAAAGTGACCCGCTGAATTTCAAACAACTCAAGTTCCAAAATCTGAAGAAATGGGGTATGTGGATAAGAGGATTAACGCATTGAGGTTTGGGCAGTTCTTTATATACTCTGGCCAGGAGATCTCCCAACTTCATTTCTGTATCCAAACACTATACAAACAATTAGGTTTACTTCATGTAGAAGAATGATGGTGCTCATAACTGGAGGGACAGAGAAAGGAGCCCCTCCTCATCTGAATACAACATAAATTTTGATAATTTATTCATATTCCCTTAAAGTATTTGTGACAAAGGACGTGGTTAAAAGCCATGGAACAAAACACAGCTAAATGACCTGCTCAGAGAGTAAGCCTATAACCTTGGTCTTAACTTGTACAGAATCACACTAAGAACAACAATTGAGTTTTTCCTATCTGCATTCTGAAAATTTCAGTGATTGTCAACTGTCAAGCAAAGGCTTCATTCTGTGCCCTAAACTACCGATGCCATTTTATAAATTCTTCATCAAAAGCTTTGAGGGAAAATATATTACATAATGCAAAATATTTTTATTTCATTATCTTTCCCGAGATCAATGAGTTTAACTTTCAATCTTACTACATTCTGGACTGCTGCAGATGGTGTAGGTGGCAAATATTACACATTTGGTAAGAAAACATCATGGATATAAATACCCTTGTCTTTTTTCCTCAGATCAGTGGAGAGCTTTAAGAACAGGATAAATACCCATCTGCCTGGAAAATTGCCTGGAGGCAGGGTGATGGACTAGATGTCTTACTTAGATTCCTTCCAACCCTCTGATTCAGAGCTCTTCACTGTTGCCAGCAGAGCTAGTTCTGGTGGGATACATCCAGGACTGCAGACCCTTCTGCCTGTGTGCATAAGGCCAGAGCCTGAAGATTTTTCACTGAGAGTAGCTAAGAACAAGCTCTCCTTTTGATCTCCTCAGAAATATGCTGCTTCTGAAATACTCTCTGCTCTATGGACTTCACTTGAAGGTGTGGGGCTCTAGTAAATGATGAACGAATGAATGTGAATAGATTTTGTTGGAGGTGGGGAGTCACCCTTGCAGGGGTCCAGGCATCTTTGTGATTTATGTGCATTTAAGGGGCGTGGCATGGAGCCTAAATATATTACCTAAGCTCACTTACCAGGTGATGGCGTATTGGTCATTATAGGTAACAACTTGAAACTGTTGATGGTACTCTTCCCTGTGCAGGTGCAATATGGTGTTACAATGGAAGTTGGGAGTCTCAGTCATGGCTAAAATATTCTCATTTACAATCCTAATGAGCAAAGAGACAGCAGTATGCTTTTGTGTTGATTTATACATGTACGTGCATGTTTATTTTTGTTTTTATTTAATTTTCAAAGCAAGCCATACTCTCCTTAAAACATTTTTAAGCAAGCAGAAATGTAAGACTAAAACAAAAATAACCCTAAATTCCCCAACCCAGAAATAATCACTGTTGACAGTACAGCATACGGTCGACACGCAACACTTGTGAGTGGACATACTGAGCACTTGAAAAATTGATGTATGAACCCCTCCCACCACAGCATATAAGTTGTCCCTGAAAAATAGGGTAAATTACGATGGAAAATGTAAGAGTCTATTTCAGAGCACTTTAATTTTTCTTTAATTTTTCACTTCATGAGTAGTGTTTGCATTCTCTGGCGTCCAAGCTGAAAAAGCTTCATGAGTTACTTTGTGTTACTTCCTGGGTAGGGAAACTATGAACCCATTTATCAGGTCCCCGACTTCCACCAGCACCATCACTCCATTACTGTTCTAGATTTTTACACCCTTTCCATTTCCATTATCAGCACTAACGGCTGATTTCTATCCAAACCCATCACCCTTTCTTTTCGAGAATTTTTGAAAAAGAAATAGTGTTTTCCTTTAAATAATTTAAATCACTTTGCAGAGTGTTACTTGATTTGTAACAATAACATCATTTTGAGAAGTGGCTGCTGGTTGGCTGCCCAATTACATTTGTACTCTATGTAAATTGATACCTCCACACTGGTGCAGTACACTTAATATTTCAAATTCATACACTGGCAATACAACTAATTTATATGTTTCATGGACTTTGAGTTGCTCATGATTAGGAAAATTGCATATGCATATGTTAGAATTTTACTATTTTTCCTCCCTCGACTTCCTAAGTCTGTGTGTGTGTGTGTGTGTTGGTGTGCCTGTGTGTGCAGTGTAGGTATAGTTCCTGCATGTTAGATTTTCTTGTATTTAAAAACTCTCAGTGGAAGATTTTTTCCAGTTTGTTACTAATATCAATTATTTTATTTTTGATTGATTGATTGATTGTATGTTGTTTGTCTCACCCACCAAAAATAGACACATCATAAGAACAGGAAACTTTGTGTGTGTTGTTCATTGTTATATCCTCAGCATCTAGAATAACTCCTAGCACATAATAGGTGCTCAATAAACATTAGCTTATTGAATAAATCGCTGACTAAAATATTCACTGGATGTACAATTATTGACTGCTTAATGTTTCCTAATAAATGTGTAGCCAAAGTTTATTAAATATCCTTTTGTTGTTGACATTAATACTATATAGTATTTTTATTATCACAACCAGTGTTCTGAGGAACAAATATCTTGGCCACTAGTTTTGATTTTTCCTCAAGAATAGACTCCAGCAGTGGAATTACTAGGTCAAATCATAAGAATTATGTAAAGTGCTTCCAGCTTAATATATTTTGCCTATTTTCCCCCTCAGAACACTAGTATAAATTTTACACTCCCACAAGCAGTGAATGAAAAATGTACATCTTATCACATCCTTGCTTTATGGAGTGATTTTTCAACTTTCTCAATTCTGGAATTCAAAGGAATTCCATTTGTATCATGGACATTAGATTAGTCAAGGTATCTCTAGCTGCTGTAACAAAAACTCCCAAATCTCAAAGCAGTAAAAGTTTTTCTCCAGTTCATGGCATAGTCTGACATAGCTCGAGTGACTCTTCTGGGCAACTATTCTCCAAGCTGGGATCTGGGCACTTGGGAATTTGAACTCCTTTAATCTACCACCACTGAGTATTTCACTTCAAGATGAAGGGGTGTGTGTGTGTGAGAGAGAGAGAGAGAGAAATAGTGAGAGAGAGACCAAGTGGGGTGTTTTATGACCTGGCTAGAAGTGGAATATATAATTCTGCCCACATCCCATTGGCCAGAACCCAGTCATGTGGTCCTACTCAGATGCAAGAGCAGTTGGGAAACACAGTCTTCCTGAATATCTGGTCAACAAATGCACCATATCTTGAAACAGATTCTAAAAATATCTTCTTTCAATTTTTAGATCACTGAAGAGCGTAGGGTGCCAGTTAGTAGATCTGATGCCCCCAATTCTGATCAAATGGTCTACACACTCCATTTCCTATGCCAGTGGCCAGCCCTTGGCCCAGCAGTATTCGCAAAATAAAGACAAACAAATAGAACAAGCACCAGTCTTGTCAAGGATGTGGTTGCTTGTCCTGCAATTGAGGAGGAATGCTTCTCCATTTACCCACCTTTAGAGTTCGCTTTTGATGTCCTGGAATGATTCTAACTTGGATAATTGCATTCTGTTGATCTAAAATTCCCCTGTAGTTTCCTTCGGATGAGCTAGACTTCATTTCCCCCTCTACACATTGTAGCATAGTGTTACTGGCACCCAGTGATCAGTGATCGCTCTCTTCCACAAAGAAGTTGGTTACATTTCACCACCAGGAAAGTGACCCCTGGGTAAATATACAGAATCTGCAGGTTTCCTTGGTTCCTTAAGCGTAGAAAACATACATTTAATGGATTAATAAAAATTGTGACTTAAAACTCTAGGTGTTGGAAGAAATTAGTTATCTTCTATTGTGTTATGAATTTAACTCTAGAAATTAAAAAAGGAAATTATCTTTGCAAAAATAAGTAGTATATTTTGATCCAGGAAATAACACTGTACATTTTCTGTTGCTAAATATGAGATATTATGATATCTTGAATAATATCTATGGCATCTAAACTATGGTATTCCCATAGCAATATGTTTGCCTCTATCCAAAATTATAAACTCTTTCTCTCATGGATTTTAATGAATAGAATCAACATTTAGAGAACTACTCTTTTTTTTCCTCTCAGGAATACTCATTTTACTAAGCAGTCTACCTTAGCCCCAGTTAAATGTTTATGTGTGCTAAAATAGTAAGGGACAGTATTAATTTTCATCCAGAAATGAAGTATTGCTTGGTGGTGGGCGATTCTGTTAAAAACTGAAGGTCAATTTACAATTAAATGGTCTTTTAGCAAAGTATCAGAATAATGTACTGCTCATTGGGGTGATGAAAACAGGAAAAAATATGGCTGTTGAGAAATTATTAAGGTTGAGCTTGAAACTTGTAGAGATCTTTTATTTTTGTCTAAAACAATATTTTTTAAAAATACAGGCTTATTTCTGATTTATGAATTTCAAAGCTCCCATAGCCAAAGGAGGGAGATTTCCTAACAGTAGGGGGTTATCCTATTAAAATTCATCATGATTCTCTTTACTGAAAGAAGTAAACAAGAATCAATTTTCTTTAGTAAAGAAGTTGGCTGAGATGCAAGTTGATCCGGGTCAGACTTGATAGATTCATACGAAACGTTTACAAAATAATTCAGAATCAGAATCTGCAATTTACCGGGAATTCTTACCCTTTTCTTTTTCTTGAGCAGGGGGAGACCGTGAGAGGAACTCTGTGTAAGGGAAGAGAAGGAAAGCCCCCTAGCACACACAAAAGGATTTTATAGCTTTTAATTTTGCTAAGCCACTGATACATGAAAGATGCACAGTACCGTAATTATCTGGCTAGATAGATGTAATTGTATCTATCAAACTAAATAGAACACTGTCAGATGACAGCCAAGATTGGATTGTCTTTAAGGGTCAGGCAGAAGCCTAGAGTGACCTCACTCCTCCCTTCTCACCAGGCCTGTTTTCTTAGTCTTTGATGGGGACCCATTTTGCTAACCATCCGAAAGCATATACAGTAACACTGTCTTTTGCTCTATGCCAACAGCCTCCCTAGAGAGTACGCTCAGTTTCCTTGCGCCCGGGGGATTAAGCCTGCCCAGGCTTCCCTTGTATTTGAAATGTATGATATTGATATCAGTGCTTAGGGAGAATCAGGCCTCTGCAATGAACAGATCACGCCTGGCTGCATGAAGTCTACGTTGCATGGAGAGATGTATAGGCTGGGTGGACAGGCGCCAAGTCAGGCTTTTGCTCTGGAAAGCAAGTGTTAGGTAATGAATTAAAGAGTTTGTTTCCTGGCCTGGTCCTTAATATTCAGGACATTTTCATGGGATAGATAAATAGATTTGAAAACTTCGGAGTGGTTTTACATTTGGTGTATCAGCACATCATTGCCATCTCGTAGGTGCAAGCTCGGCTATCAGCATTAATGCTTCTCTGTGATGCTGTCTTTAACACCAGCATACACCCCCTCCCCCTTGCTCATTTATAAGCAGTTGGAATCTATTTTCATGGAGTTTCTCCAACCAGGATCATGTCCAAGCCATTCTGGGTTTTTTGAGCCATCCATACTATATTTACTGTGTTTAGTGCAAAGCTGGATTCTCCCCGTGCTAAGGAGCAAACCCATGATGGTTGCCACTTATATTCCACCAGCCCTGCTGCATTTAAGGGAAGAGACAAAACACACAGAGAGATGTGAGGTTATTAAGTGAGCTACTTCATTTCCCGATTCTGGGATGCGTTTTCGGTCATTCTTTGGTCACTTGCTGCCACTGAGGCTTACGGTTCCCACTGTTGGTAGTTCATGCTTCGGATGGGAACAAAGCTCGACTGGAAGCAGGTTTGCCTCATGCCTTTTAGCATAAAAATGCCGATACTTCTGCATATGCTCCGCGCTAAGCCTAACCAGGTTCACGCCCCTCTGCCTGGGCTTTTGGAAAGGAGTCCCAAATTGTCACATGTAAAAGGGACATTTCAGTGCTGATTTTTATTTCCATGAGATTAAAAGTGAAACATGTAACCACAAAGCTGGCTTATGTCATCCCCCTGTCGGAGCCAGTGGTCATGCCAAAAATTAGATATTTGATAGGTTTGTGAGAGAAACAGATGCAGAAGGATGCCATTCTCACAATTTAGACTCCTTATCTTTAAGCTAGAAAGAACATTCCAGATGAAGAAAATCTATTTTATTGGCTTTAAAAAATAACAAAGAAAATGTAGAAATAAAAAAATGCTAATTTAAAACTGATGTCATTCTTGGGGGCCTATAAATTGCAAATCAGTATTTCTAATTAAAAAAAAAGCCGTTCAAGATATGCTTACTTGATGTTTACATTTATGCTGCATTTTTACCTCAGCCTTGGTCTTATAATTGAGAGAAAATATCTATAAGATATATTCACATATAGTAAGTAGTATGTGAATATAGCAAGAAAAAAAAATAGAGAACCATAAACCTCCAAAAGGCTAAAACATCCAAAAAGGATTCTCTCAGCTTTTTTGGAGAAAGCATTTTGTGTCCCATTCTTTTTATTTAATTCTGCCAGCTGTCTGCTAAACAAATCTAGCCAGGTGGGGCTTACAGCCCATGACTAAAAAACCACTAGTGCAGCTGTCCAGCTTGCCCAGAGGAAGAATTCAGACAAATGGCAGGAACGAAAAGATTGTTTTGTTTTCAAGAAAGTAGCTACTGTACCTTCTTTGGGTTCAGTTTGTTTGTTTCTTTTTCTGTTTGCTTAAGTTAATCCATTACTTCTTAAGGTTTTATGGTAAAATAGAAAGATAGTATCACCCTTTAAAAATCTTTAGTGTATTTTTGTTATAATGAGTTTATTAGGATTTTCCCTTAAATAAAGACTGTCTTTTACATTGCAACCAGGTAGTGAGTTGTCCCTTTTTTTGTTGTTGTTGTTGAGAGTTACTGATTGCTAAATCTTTTTTTCCTTTCTCTCAGGTGGGAACGAGTTATTAGTGAACTGCAACTGAACTTTATTTCTAAATATCGCAGAATTAGAGCTATTTAAAGGTGAAGGTTGGCATGGCTTATTCATGAGCAGAGAACAGAACAGGCTTCTTTGCACTGCATCATCAGTCGACCTCAACTGTGAATTTCTAGTCAGCAAATGGGCGCTTCATTTGGTGCGTCTGAGCAGAGGACGACAAGGGCTGCGCTAAAAATGATCACGTTGCCATCTGATCTACAGCTCCATTGACGACAGATCAACCCGTAAACCACTCAGTTACTTTCCCCACTTCTTTGACATTTGTCAATTCAGTAAATCTCAACGTTTTCATCCATCCTGCCTAAAATTCTTATTATCTCATGAAAAAGGCCAATGGAGTTATAGCTGGTTCCGGCCTTTGGTCCTAGCACCTGTTCCAGAGATGTGACACTCATATGCAGGATTAGGGCACGGCGCCGACTGTAGCCAGACTTTTGTAACCCTCTACAGGGAAGTTCTTAGGATGCCAGTGTACTGATGCCCTTCACAGAAGCACCCGGGAACTCAGTAATCTTTGACGTGCAAAGTGAGATACTTACCACTTGCATTAGCCAGCTGTGATTTGTGTATAGGTTTAAAAGAGAATGAGACTGAAAGAGACAGTAAGACTTTTCTTTTTAGCAAGGGCACATATTCTACAAACTGGATATTTGGCTAAATCTCAGAGCAGATTTGGCAAAGAGCTAGAACCAGGAGATTGATATATTCAGTTACCTTACTCTGCCGTTTATAGCGACACGAGGAAACAATGCCTGTAGTCTGAGCTGTACAGACCAAACTGGTATCCAGAACAAGCAGGCAAAGCCAGATGACTGCTCAAGTAGCCTTTATTTCCTTTGGTTGTATAACAAGACAGGAGTGATATTGGCCTATTTGCTCACAAACCAAAAAGAAAGAAGGCCAATTTTTCATGAGGAAATTGAAGTGCTGATGCAGAACTACCCCTCACAGTTTGTTGTTATTTAATGAAGAAGGAGTAATGGGGGAGTTTTTGGCAAAACTTGTATAGATGAGTAACAATAACGTATCACAAAAGAGTGATGATATTACTTAGCCCTCAGAGGATTTACACATGTAGAAGTGAATAAACTGTGCAAAAAGTATTAACAAACCAGATTTAAAGAAGCAAAGCATCCCCTCCTTTTCACCCTCCTTCCTAACCCTGAAGCCTTGTCAGGTGTCCCTCATTTAACAGCATCCACCTTGGTCCTAAACTTACGCTTCCTTCCAGCATTTGGACTTAACTACTTTTGGACAGCGCGAGCCACCAACATATTGCCACTATAGTAACTTTGTGGTTAAGCAGGAGCAAATCCCAAGAAAAAATCTGTAAATATTAAAAGGCAGCTTCATTTGCTCTTAGTGTACTACACTGATGAGACGACAAATATCTGTTTAAGAAAGAATACTCTGAACACTAGACATGTAAGAAAGGGTGATTTGTGGAAAAAAATTAGAAAGGAAATCTCATAACATTTCCTCCTTTTCCTTTCTTCCTTTATGTATGCATGTGCATATGAATCTGTTTATATTTAAATTCTCTTTAAATACATCTTTAAATGTGGGCAAGGATTGCTTTATAATAGAGTGCAGACAAGCAAATCCATAGTACATACAATTTCTATATTTTCCCCATTTGAGAGTGATGAATGGAGAGCCAAAAGAATAAATAATTGATACTTGTAGAAAGAGAAACATGTATCTGTGTTAGGCAAAGATCTTAGAAATCTTAATTTCTAACCATGTGGTGAGGATAAACTAATATGGAGATGGAAAAGTTTTCTCTAATGTTTTCTCCATTAACAAAAACATTTACAGTGGAACCAAAGATTTTCAGTACAAAGTAACTTTGTAATTAATAGGATGATTTTCTCTTACAGACATTCAGATATGGCACGTCCTTTTGTAAATAGTAATTTCACAAAGCAAATGCTCCTATAATATAGTTAATCTGAAAAATGGCTGTTAGTTTTGTTGTTTTACATCTGCATGGTAAAAGGGTATCAAATATCTTTAGTTTTATGTCTTCTTCTGCAGCATCCTAGGCTGTCCTTCTAAGACCTGTATCCTAGCTTCATGCAAGTGGGTTCCCTCTTTCTAGTTCTGTATCATTATCTCAGCCTTTTGCTGACTTCCAGTCTCTAGGATCATAAACTGGATTTGAATGTTTAACCTTTAAACTATTTCTCCAGGAAAAAAAGAACACTGAATCTTTATCGTGTTTTAAAAATAATTTCCTCATAAAATAGTGGCATGTTCTTAAAATTATTCAATCAAGACATACAACCAATGTGCCCTATTAATAGCAGATAAGATATAAATGTACAAATTCTATGCGTCAATACTAGAGGTGCACAGACAGAAAGCTCTCGCAAGACTTCCATGCCATGCCCTCCTTTTGGCATTCATTTTGATTACAGCCCGGCAGACTAACAGTGTGTTTCTGTATCACGCAGGTAGAAGTGAGCATTTGAGGCTCATTTAACAGTGTGAATTTTCCGAATATATCACAGTTACACAAACACCTGAGCTTTCCGACATTTTGCTGATCCACTCTGAAAGTTCAGTGTGTTTAAGTAATTGCACTGTCAGCTGACCTAACTTCTATATTTTCTTCTCTTCTTTTTACTCTCTCTCCCTCCCTGCCTTCCTCCTCCCTTCCTTCTCTCCTTGTTCAGTTTTTGCTTCCCCTCCATTCTATGTCTTATTTTCTCTTCTTTTATTTCCCTTTTTTCTTCTCTTGTACTTTCCTTCCCCTTGTCGAATTTTTAAAATTGGTCTTTAAGCCAAGGCTTTTCTTAACACCAATGGATGTCCAATTCTAGAAAGTTTTCATGTATTCACTAAAATGTGGAAAAATAAAGCTCCAACAATGTTGCGTATCAAAGAGCAGTCACATTATTCTACAGAAATCATATCTAATGATTTCATTTGCTATTGAACATGTTTCCTGTCTCATAATAATTAAAAGACCTCCTACAAGCCTACACAGTCATGCTATTTGGGTTTAAGCAACCAACATGATGTATAGATTCGACTTCACACAGCAATTACTTATCGAGTCAGAATGGAGAGACAGACCTTCCCAAGTGTTCTCATGTTGTACTGTTTACAAGACAGCCCTGTACTTCTGGTTTACAGCTCTGCTTAGATCCTGTTACAGTTATACTTAGATCTTTCTTTTGGTAAAATGAAATTTAATGAGAAGGAAAGTGTGCTTTCAGTTTGCATTTGCAGAAGGATTTCTAGTTAAACTTAGGGTATGTAAAACCACATTCACCTCAAAATAAGCAAAGGATTCATTCACAGAAAGAACAAAATGTTCCCACCTGAATCGTAACAGAAGGAATTCTTTCTAAAATTTTTGGAGTGTATCAAACATTAATTTTTTTTTTTTTTTCTGAAGCCAACAAGTTTCCTACCTTTTGCGGAAGTCCACCTTAAGGTCGGTTACAACTCTGGTGCGCTGATCATTTGCAAATCCCACTGCTGCAACCAAGAAAGGGTGGGGCTCCCTCCTGAGACATCTGTGGACCAAAGGAGCTGGCAGGGACCGCTGAGCTTTCCGTGGAAGTGAACGCTCCCGGCCTGGCTGCAGGAACAGTCGACCCGAGGTAACTACTTCCACGTATCAACACCTTGTCAGTGGTGGTCTGAAAGACACAGCGACTGCCGGAATGGAAAGTACCTGCTTCAGGGGGAGCTAACCAGCAACCCCGCCCTCCTCTACCATCAAATCTTTCATACAGAAGAGAGAAAGGAAGCCAAGTAGGAGAATACGATAGTAATAAGGCAAATTAAGTGCTTAAATTATGGCAGGGGTTCGCTGTGGTTATTGGTATTTAGCTGCATAATGAATTTCCAAAAATTCAGATCACATATGATTATCCAACTTTAGAAGAATCAGTCTATCTGGGTCAGTGGTTCTAAATGCACTGTTGTGGCATGCACACTTGTGATTCTTTGGGAGATGGTTCACAAGTAATTTGTGATTAATAATTGTTTTCAAAGGATTTACTTAAAAATAAATTTGATCAACTATACTCCAATAAAAATTAATTAAAAAAATAAATTCGAGTGGAGTATTCAAAGTTATTCCTATAAGAATTTCATTCTCACTCACTGATATTCCCATTTGCATTCTTGAATGAATGAGAAGAAGGTGGAGGTATAACTAACGCCCCAGGGATCGCATAAATCCTTAAAGGTCCATGTCACGGTGTCCCACGTGTGAGTATCACTTGCCATGTGTTTTCCAGGGGGAAAAAAAAAGCTAAACTCTGAGATCCATTGCATCAGGATTTGAGTTGTCCATATTTAGTCTCATTATAATCATGACATAATAAAGAAAAAAGTATGATTTTGTTTATCATCTAATAATAGTGATAGATGAGGCCTCAAAAAGATTGTGTAGTTGCTCTTTCTATGGGCTGGATCACAAGTAAACGTGCCCAGAATAGTCAGCAATGGTGCACCCTCTGATTGTTTCAATTCAGACTCAAGAGTATAAAGTGCTGGAAAGTGCTATGATGATGAGGTAGAATTTATAACTGAACCTAAAATATGAAATCTGTGCATGGGCTCCTAAGAAGCAGTTGCTGTATTAAAGATGTAATGTAAAAGAAGCTCCTTCTTGTTAAAATAAGCTCAATATCGCTCTTGGGATAAGCAAGCCTTAGTTCCCTAGCTGTTGTTGAGGTTTAAAGCATTTGAATTTTAGTGGCCATACCTAGCACCTGTAGCAATTGTGAACTGATATTATTTTATATATTTAGTGAGTTATTTGTTTCATGCTTGTCATCTTCTCTAGAAAGTAAACCCCATGATGACAAGGACTTCATGTTTACATTTTTATCTGCAGCACCTACAACAGGATAACAACACCTGATATGCAGTGGACCATCAATAAATATGTGTTGAATAAAGAAAAAAAATCCCCTGCTTTTTCCCAGGAAAAGTCAGCATCACTGTCTGAGAACAGGGTGCCCCCAATAGTTTTTTTCACATCTTTTACAGAGCCGTGCAAGAGAGGTCGACTGATGTAGAAAAATCTGATACCATTTTCACTAGCCAACATGATCTTTCTGGTTTCTTGAATTATTTGGCAAAGGGAAAGCACAGGTTGAACTGTTTAGTAAAGATAAAGGATTCTTTTTTGCATTTTGAAGACTGGGGCTTTTACACATGGTTTCAAAGTGGATTGAGCACGTAAAGCTCAATGAAGACAGATCCCGCGAAAGCAAAGAAACCCTATCTGATGAGTACCCCACGTGTGAACACACCACACCGTAACCATGTGGAAATAATAGCCTGTATTGGCAACAAAGGCTGCTATTTAATGAGACCAGTGCCATTGTTCTTGAAAGTCTAATTTGGTAAACATCTTACAGTACTGACTCATCAGAACTGAAAATCCAATAATAAATCACCACTGTGATTTAGCGCAAATGCTGGAATTCACATCACAAAGTATGCTACAGCATCAGCTGAAACTCAAACAGGTCGCTGAAAGGTGCATTTCATCAGCAAGCAATTTAATTCATATCAAAGGAATTTTACTCCTAGTGAGTGGCAACCGGCTACTTTTGAAAGCAGTTAGCTGTTGGGGGGAAATGAGTTGTTTTAGTTCCCCATAAAAAGGTAATAATCTATAATCCTGGATGTTTTAAAAGTCATTTCCTCAAATTCCATAGCAAACAATATGAAATAACAAGCCAGTATCTTTGCATCTTAATCATGTTCGGTAATGAAGCCCTTCAGATAATTGGCACTGCTTCTGTAGTAGGCCAAACTTTCTTTCAAGTTACAAATACTCACAAAAGGTTTACATTATAAGGGGCTGCTTTGGAGATGCGCAGATTTAGTTTGTAAGTACAAAGTGAACATGCAAATTGCCTTATCTTGTGGGATTCACAAACAACCATCATTCAGATTGATTTAATACATGGCTTTTTATCTTTAAAAGTGTTAATTAGAAAATAGGGACAGTTCTCTGAACACTTAAGAGTAATAAATAGATCAAAACAGCATCGATGCTTCTGTGATGGAACTTCTGAAGGCTTTGTAAAGGGATTAATACAACTGTCAAAAAGACCACAGTATACATATTTAATAGTGTTACCAAGCTACAGTTACATTTTCAGGACTTTATTGTTAAGTTTTTCAAAATTTGCTATCTTGAAAAACTGAGATTTTTGGACAAGTTTGTTCAACATTTTGAAGTTACTATTTTATTTTAATTTTTCCACCTTGGACCCCCAAATACACTCTTCTAGACAAGATGCTAAAACCACAAGTGAATATCGGAAGTTATTCCAAGAAAGATGGGCTGTAGAATTGCACAAAGTAAAATGTTAAGAGAAAAAAATTATGATTCATGCATTTTCTTTCAATTGAAAAACATAAAACAATTTGCTGAGAGTTTGTCTCTGCTTTGCAATTTCTCTATTATCTGACAGTTGAACGCACGGCCTGAGAAGCCAATCTTGGCTCTGCCACTGCCTGGCTCAGTGACTTCAGGCAAGTGAGGTTACATCTCTGTGCTTCGGTTCATCTGCAAAATGTGCAAATTCACAGTCCCTTTCTCCTAGGCTCTTCTGGTGGGGATTAAATAAAATGGTGTTGAGTGGTGCCTGGCACTTGAGTAAGTGCTCTGTAAGTTACGATAATTGAGGCATTTGTTAATGAATCTAGATGGTGGTTTTTCACTAGGCTTACTTATATGGTTATCCTATCACCAATATGAAAATACCTGTGAATGCCTCTTCAAATTTATGAGGAAGGCAAACATGCCCAGTACAGGGTAAGGACCCTTGGCCTCTGTGTCTCCAGGGAATTTGACTTTTCCCTCCTCTTCAAGAGATGGACTCAGGGGCCAAGTCATCCTCTGAGCTACTTCCTCTCTAGTGCCTCTATTTGTGTTTTATTACTACTTTATCTTGATCCAATATTTTGATTTAACTAATAATACATTACAGGTTGTAAAATATTTATTTATTTATTTTTACTTTTTTTTTTTTAATTAATTTTATTGGAGTATAGTTGCTTTACAATGTTGTGTTAGTTTCTGCTGTACTGCAAAGTGAATCAGTTATACATATACATATATCCACTCTTTTTTAGATTTTCTTCTGATTTAGGTCACCACATGTAAAATATTTAAAAAGTATAAAAGCTCATACAATAAAATTAATTTGCCAGGAAAACAGTTTTTAAAAAACATCTATCATTCCAGAAATTTTCTTTACATCTTGCTTTGTCTTGTCTCTCTCTTCCTCTCTCTTTTCTTTCTTTTCTTTTTTTTAACTTTTCTCTTTCAATTTTTTACCCTTTGTGTTTCCTTTTCCTGACCACATCTTCCAAAGCTCGGGCTTCACGTATCTCTTTTGAACTGGAGACTCTCACCCCCCAGGCCTTCAGCCCCTGGAATTGTGCACTTCCCTTTGGTTTCCAGTCAAATGGCCCTTCCCTTTTCCTTCTCTGCCTGTTGGTCAGTCACACATCTGTCTGCCCTCCCAAAACACTTTAACTTCCTCCTCTGCTTCCACCAAACTCTGAATCCTTTTCATTCATTGCCTTACCTACTTTCACTTCAAGATGACAGACAGTACAAGGGAAAGTTATAGACTCCCGTGGTTGGAGGTCACATGGATTTCCATTATTTACCCTCAGCTGTGTTCTTCTTCTATTTATTTAAACTGCACTGAGCTTGTTTCAAACCACTTCAAGGCCTAGCAATACAGTAAGTACTATACATACGTTATCTTACTGAATTCCTTCATTAACCCCTTACTTTCTTATGCTAATCACACAGGAACCATTATCCTCATTTTACAGATGAGGAAATAGGTTTAGAGGGATTAAGTAGACGGTCCAAGGTCCCATAACCTGGAAGTGACTGAGCCAGAATCTGGAACTTGTCTGACTCCCAAGGTTTTAGCCACTCTGCTGTGCCAAGGTCTCTCCTGGCCTTGCTGTACCCTGGCGCTCCCTCTGCCAATCCTCATTCTATTCCAGTACCCCATGTGATGCCCTCACCATCACCATTACCAGGTTATGCTGCTTATTAAGTTCCTGAGGACACGCAGGTTACTTAGATCTTCCTTTCCCTTTGTCCTTCTTCTTCTCCACGTCTCTAGGTTCTACCTGTTCCTGGTCAGTTACGAGCTAGAAGGATCCGGGCCACCTCCCTTATCCCTGAGCAAACAGAGGCTCAGAGAGAAGAGGCGCTGGCCCAGGTTTGCACGGTGGATTGGGGGGCAGATTTAGGACTAACACGCAGGCCTTTGGACTCTTAGTCTAGTGCTCTCACTGCCCTGGGCCTCTTCCGAGAGGCTGCTGCTTCAAACGGGCTGTCGGCATAGCCACTCTGCGTGTGCCTACACCCTTCTCTTCCACTTTGGGATCCCACAATTTCATGAGTGATTCCTCTTTCCATTAGCTCCTTCTTTCTGTTTACAGATGTTTTTATTTCCATCACCCAGAGATACAAACAGAAAACTTTCTCTGGACCTTACTATCTTCTGTCTTTTCTCTCTCTCTCTTTACTCACTCATTAATTGAAGCCTTGCAATTTGCCTTTCATACCAGCTACCATATATCCTGGTTGAAGCTATTATTCCTCCAGACACTCTTATGCATTCTCTTTGCCAAATTTCATTCTCTGAAATCCAAAGGGTCTTCATAGCGTGGACACTGGAAGCCCCCGCAGGTTTGAACTTGCCCTAGATTCCAGAAATCATTCTAACCTTCGGCAGAAATTTCAGTATCTCCAGACCAAGGCTCTGACACCAAGCAACTGGTCTCCTTAAACCCATGGACTGTCTTTGCCCCAGTGTGATGGAAGTAAACCAAACAAATGATATCTAGCATTCTTTGGTAAAGGCTGACGGCCATTCATTAAATTTTGGGGTTCAGCATGGGTCCATCTTTTGATTTTGCATTTTGGGTCATGTTTGAACATTAAGTCATAATCCTCCTTCATCCACATGGTTATCTTCAGAAGATGGAAAATAACAGGTATTGATAATGCAGAAAAGAAAAAAGTTAGATTTTAGGTGATGACGCATTCAGTATAAGCCGAGAGTATAAAGTAGCTACTAAGAAGCTAGCAAGATCTTAGTCTATATAGATTTTTTTTTTTAATATATTTATTTATTTATTTATTTTTGGCTGTGTTGGGTCTCCGTTTCTGTGCGAGGGCTTTCTCTAGTTGCGGCGAGCGGGGGCCACTCTTCATCGCGGTGCACGGGCCTCTCACTGTCGCGGCCTCTCTTGTTGCGGAGCACAGGCTCCAGACGCGCAGGCTCAGTAGTTGTGGCTCACGGGCCCAGTTGCTCCGCGGCACGTGGGATCTTCCCAGACCAGGGCTCGAACCCGTGTCCCCTGCATTGGCAGGCGGATTCTCAATCACTGCGCCACCGGGGAAGCCCAGTCTGTATAGATTTTTTTAAATATCTATTTTGTGGGAAATTACAATCTCCTAGTTCTCAGTATTGCTTGGACTACACTAGGGTCTGGGTGCCGCATTTGAAGAGGAGCACTGGCAGAAAGGGTTGTGTGTATAAAAGAATGGCTGGGATGGTGAAAATTGTAGAAATTATCTTGTACGTTAAATGAGAAAAGGGACCAGGATAACTTAACCTTTAGAAGAGAAGATTAATTAAAGAAATGACTACTATCTTTACATATAGGTAAGACTATCATGAAGAACAGGTAGTATGTGTGTTTCTTTAACAGTAGAAGTATAAATAAATAGAAATATTTGAGAATCAATATTATAAAAGAACTTTATAGCAAGACCTCGCCCACAGGCGACAGTAAGATTGAGTCTGATCGATGATTTCCTGCAGGAGAGGGAAGTTGTCCTAGCTGTCCACAAATAACTTTTTAAATTTTAAGACTCAAAAAGGGGGAAAAAAAAACCGCTTGTGAAGTCATTGGAATAACTTAAAAGAAGAGACACAGTAGATGTGACTTCGCCAGTCCAAGGCTAGCACAAAATCAAGGTATGGACAAAGGTAGAGGTCATAGCAATGGAGAGACTCCCTCCTCCAAAAATAATTGTGAGTTGTGAGAGAAATAACAACAGAATGCATATTTGGGTAATCTTTCAAAAATGATCCTTTGCTTGGGACATTGTGTGCCATGGTCACTGTGAAAGAACACGTGGCCATGAAAGATCTTTGGACTGGGATGCCTGGGTGAGAGGGTAGTCATGGAGCAAAGTATAATTTACCTGGGAAGGCAGTGAAAAGAAGGTCACAGGCATGTGCCCTGTGGCCATGGGAGAAAGTCATGTTCATGCTGAGGATGGTCTTCCCTGAAGACCAGTTCTGAACCCAGCAGACCCAGCCTCACGCCCTGCACAATGCATTTAAGTTCACCTGATGGACTTGGTGTTTACATTCCGTTCTCTTACCACGTCTCCGCTGCTTTCCTCCCCATCTGCATTCTATTTTCCTTGCACAGTGCTCTGGCTAAACTCGTGGGTGCCAAGCTTCCTCAATGAGCTGTCTATCTCCCGGCCCTCCATTTGTCTTCAGGTTGTCAATTGCAATTTTGATCATAGTTGAGTTTTATTTCGCACAGCTGTCCTCCCAGTGGCAAACTGGTCTTTGGTGATTCTCTACTCCACCCGCCCACCCCCTCCTTAGTTTTCAGTCTAACATCTTAACTGCTACATTTGCTCACCTCCTGTTTTGGCTCCAGATCACAATCAAAGTTGTTTTATCCCAGACAGACATGGACGGCCTGGTTGCAACTTGACTAGCATCAATGGAAAGAAAAAAATCACCTGTAATCTTCTCTTAAGTCATAGAAAAAGTATAAAAAGCATGAGCAAGTGTAATTTATCACCCTAGGCAAATGGGCATGTAATTACTTGCAAGGCTGCTTTTAGTTTAAAGCATCATTTTCTATTTCTATCCTTGAACATTTTCCCTTAAACATTTGTAGAAGTTTTGGAGAATTAGGCATATTTGTAAATGCCCGGTGCTGGTGTTACTTCTGCAAAATCATGTACACATCATTCCAATGACGTTGTAACTATCTCCAGTTTAGCCAGAGAGGTCTACTAGAGCTTCTATTCCAGATCCTCTTGGCTAGTATCTTGGCACTGAAGTTTTTGTTGCCTAATAAACTATAGTGCAGGATGAAGTGTACTAACAAATAGTGTTTACATAAATTAAACACCCAAATAACTTTTACAGAATTAGATGTTAATTCTCTTTGGTGCTATCACTATTGGTGGCATATACTGTGGTTATCACATTACATCCATTCGTGTGTTTATTTAAGGGAAACACTAGATAAATTTAATTTTTGATATTTTTAGATTTAATTTGTCCCTGAATTTCAAAACTTGTCTTTATCTCTCCATCTATAAGGGCTTTATCCTTTCATTAGCCTGAAAAATTTTCTTTTTTAAAAGTTTGGGTATTTCCGAAATTGAACCCTGGAAGCTATGGAGAGTGCTTTTCTCCTCAAGGCATTTTGATTTTGTGAAAACCTCTATTTGAAGTAGGTCAGGCTCTTACTTGAGAGTGTTTCTCAGTTTAGCTATTCTGGGTGTGACCCAACATGGTCAATGACCCTGACCCTACTCACGATCTATCAGGTCTAGCAACCACCCCCATTGGAATGCATCTCCTAGAAAAAATTGAGGAGAAAGAAATTTATTGGTTCCTTCTTGGCCAATGGTCTCTATTACTGGTTGTATCAGTGGACGAACTTATGCACAAAACAGCCTAAGGCTATTTCCCATGCAGGGAACTATGATCAGGGCAATTTCAGCTAAAATTGGGCATGGCAAGCAAATTAACCAACATATTCTGCATAGATTTTAGTTATCTGAATTCATGTGTGGTAGTATTGTTCTGTTTTCTCCAAAAGTCACTCCTTTTGGATCTGGAGAGTAATCTTATATCAAATAGATATAAATAATGAACCTGCTTTGATATAAATAAATTCGAGACCTCAAAAGCTGTTGTTTCCTTGTCCCATCTTTTTCATACCTTTTGAATTTATCTTTCTCCCAGTTTATATGGAGGATGGATTGAATTAAGCATTAGCTAGATTTTGCATACTAGCCCAAATAGTCCAAATAACATTCTCTTTCTAAGCTTGCTGTATGACTCACTCAATTTCTAGACTCAGGAATCTAATTAAGTAGCAAGAGATCAGTTCCTGCTGGGCTCTTGGTGCATTTGGAATAAAAGTGAATGAAGGTGGTGATAATGTCAACTAAGTTGTTAAACATGCAATATTCTTAAATAAACAAATTTTGTTAAGCACTTACTACATGTAAGGTGGTGTTCTAGACCCTCTGGTAGCAGGGAGTTCTACATTATGATTTCTGCTGTCACTGGTGACTTAGAGCACAGTGGATCTAGAGCACAGGAATTATCCTCCAGAATGGTTAGTTGGCATTAGATTTCCTTTGGAAAGATCTACTGCAATGAAGATCTGGGTCACTGTTCTGCAGGCTTGAATTTTACTGAAGATCTTGGAGCAGTCCTTCCCCCTTCAAATGACACAGTGCCCTGTTCAGAGCTGCTTTGGAACAGACCTCCTGAGATGGCGGTGGGCTTCTGGATTTCTGGCAAACTACTGGCATCTGCTTTCTATGTTGGTGCTATATTGCTTAACATGTCCCTCTTGGACAAATGCATGGTAATTGAAAACAACAATGACAAGATTGGGTCATCAGTGTCATAACTAAGAGTTGGGGAGGGTCTTACATTTACTTCCTCGAGATGTATTCTTATTCCACACATGTAAAATAAAGTAGATAAAGCTCTAAAGTAGATTTCAAGCTCTTTAAGATTCAGAGATTTCTATATTGTTTGCATTTTATTTTCCTAATTCCTTCATTCAAAAACCTGAACAAAATTGCCTTTTTTATATAATCCTACAATTGTAGTCTTTTCTTGAAAGCATGCTAAGTTCATGTCTATCATGGAAAAAGAGAAATGTAGAAATCTGGATTCTCTCTTTGCCTCTTATTAAAGGATACAGGAGCCCAGTAAAATACTCGTAATATTTTAACAGGGGAATATGGCACCTTTTATGGCTTAACTACATTTAGGTGATGTCATGGCTCCACATGACAACATGAGTTAAGATGAAATACAGCCATTAAAAAAATAAATTCCATCAAGTCACGGGTAACTTGTGATCTCTAGCTTTGGAGTGTTAAGCCTTGTAGAGCATGCTAGGGCCTATGTGAAGTCTGTTATGTATAATAAGAATAAATTCCACCTCACTCCTTAGGTGGCTCATTCACAACACCAATCAACAACACACTCTTTAGTAAAAGAGAAAGAGAGACCTAGCACATTCTAATGATTTGAATAATTGCTTGGAAACTTGATAATGCATTAACATTCATTTGCTGAAAAGTGGGCCAGTGATGGTTAAGCGATTTCATCTTAAGATGGGTGTGTGCCTATTGGTATGTATCTGTGTCTGGTGAGCGCCTTGGTTAGAGCGCTGTGCCAATGAAGCTCGATCAGGGGCTTTTCCCCAGGTGGCCTGTCAACCTCTCTCTTTCAAGGGTCACATTTTCATACCTGACCCCAGACTGCTGTTGCACACGTGTTTACTACTGGCCAGTAAGGAGATGAGATTCGAGATCACGCATTGCTTACATCTATCACCATCCTGGAGAAAACAACTTGCAGCACACAATCCATGTGGGTGGTTCTATAGCATCACCTCACCAGCCATGTTTCTGTGCTTGTGCAAATGGACATGTCTAAATATAAAGACACATGCACTAGAGACAGTTACTGATCATGTCTTTTGATGGAGATTCATCTGGAGAAAGACCATTATGAAACAGTGAGTTGTTTATATCAAAGATTAGTTTAAACACGGCTGTAGATTTATTATTTTAAAATCTCTGGATGAGGGGATTGGATTAGATAAACTTTAAAGTCCTTCCAGCTCTAAGTCCTTCCAGCTCCCTACAGTCTCCAAGTGCATTGATTAACATACATAATGTAAAACAATGTAGTTTTGTAAAGCAAAATTGGCAGGAAGAGAATATTCTCTCAAGAAAAACTACTTTCTGTGAGTCTTCCCTTCAAGCTACCAAAAAAAGGTGATCAAATAGAGCTCAAAAATAATTTCTGGGCTTACACTTAAAATTCTTTTATCTGGAACAGATTATTTCATTCCACAATTAGAAATGAGATCCAAAATGCAAATATTACTGAGAGAGATAGCACATTGCCTCATATTCACGCTATGGTGTTAACAACTGCTATAAGAGCCATTTTACAGAATAAGTTTGAGAGGGGGAAGCATACCTTATTCAAATATATGAAGATAATTTTACAAATCATATCCTATTTTTTTCCAGTCCTGATTCTGCCAACCCTTCTGGGTATGTAACAGTTTTAAAGACAGGGCTTCAAAATTTGAAGAGGGGGGGAAAAAGTGGAAACAGCTTAAATGAGAATATAACTCTTAGACTTTCACCAAATACATTTTTATAGTTTTCCAGTTTGTTATATTTTCTTGAGAAAGGGTGAAAATTTTTGGAATTAAATGTACAATAAAATACCAAATATATACTGGTTCTTTAAAGATTTGTAACTCGATTTTCCTAAACTATCTTAGTTTAGATCAAGTCTCTCACATTTGAATTGGTGAGACATGCTATTTACTGTCCTATTGACCAGAAGGAAATCTG
Organism: Balaenoptera musculus; assembly: GCF_009873245.2. Classification (NCBI taxonomy): domain Eukaryota; kingdom Metazoa; phylum Chordata; class Mammalia; order Artiodactyla; family Balaenopteridae; genus Balaenoptera; species Balaenoptera musculus. The sequence continues at coordinate 27,561,711 of NC_045791.1, read as the reverse complement.
TTCAATCAATATTTGGAGATCTATTCCATTTGGAGTTCTGTTTAGCCATGTCAGAATGTTATTTGGAGAGTAATAAAACACAATTAAGTAGGAGAAAAATGAATTTGTAAATGAACTAAATCTCGAGGCTCTAGGATTTCGGTTTCCCATTGTCTCTGTACAGGGATCAAGAGAATCAGGGCTCCACATGTGGTCTAGGGAGGCAGGTTGGATATATGAGCTCCGTGTTCTTGATGTAAGAGTTATAAAAGGGTTCCAAAGAGACACACTTACATTTTGTTCTGGAGGCCCTCTTCCAGGGGCGGGATAGGGATGGCTGCTCCACCCTGGTGGGACCGTGCAGATGCAGGTCTCCCCTGGGACAGCTGGTTGGACACAGGAAACTCCTGAAGTCATTTAAATAGGAATCGCAATCAGAGAATAAGTCTAGATGTTCTGCAAAGAACATTTTCCTCTGCTCCAGCTTAAAAGGATTAGTTATCTGTCCATATTTCCCACGACATGTCAGGTCACTTGAACAGTAACGAGAACAAATGCCCCTCACCCGGCTCCACGGCACCTCCCGTTACTGTTATATGGGGGCAAGTTGAGTCCTTTTCATCTGTGAAGCTGAGACTGGCCAAAGCTAGCCGTCTCCCTCTCAGTGTCCTCCACTGGTGCCCTCACCTAGTGTCAGTGTTTCTGGTGCCCCATCCCATGCCTTGACCTTGGCACTAGATACCTGCCAGACCCTCCTCGGGCAAGAGCCGCGGTTACTCTTGGCCCATTTAAGGCCTTTTGGGTTGTAGAAACTCCTCACTGAGAAAATTTTGTTTATCTTTTGAATGTTAGGTGACCAGACCTTTGAAAAATTGGTATTCTTTTCCCCTCTAACTATAAATTGGAAACTTCACTCATGTGGGTATGGTGTATTAGAAGACCAGGCTTTTGTTCTTCTTAACTTCCCATATAATCAAAAGAACCTAATGATTTCAAGTTGCCTGTAACATTTTGTGTGTTTCTGAGTTGAAACTGAATTCCCAAGCAAGAACGTGAACAATAATGAAATTCAGGCAAAGAGGCTCTATTTTCCTGTTGTTAGGAGAGCCTCTTATGGTGAACTCCTGGCTTCTACTCCCTGTGGTTTAAGACAACATAAAATGTAGCACTTATCAACTGCATTTTAGCATGCACATTATTTCAAAGACCCTGAAGAAATGTAATGGCTGAATTGAGTTTGATTGGTAATACAACTTATAGATTTATATAACACCTGCATTCTCCCATGTTAAAACTATACAGCACAGTCTATAGATTACAATTTAATTCTGTAGATGATATCATAAGACAATGAATCTCTCATAATTCCACATGAGAATTTAGGTACAGTAAGTAGAACATAATTTTTCCGGTTGGCATTTGGCCAGAAGCTGGGGATTAAAAACTCTTAGTGTTATGAAAAGTGCCATGGGATGTTTAATGACTAGAAATAGCCAGAAGCTTAGATTTATGATATCCCAAAATAGTACCCCTAGCAGGATTAGTCCACTTGGGTCATGCTGGGGCACAGTTTGGGCAATACTCAAAAAAACCCATTTATTGAATCATAAACATAATTTCTAGCAGCTCTGGGTTGGAGATTTGTATTCAAGAACTACTTACCAACTTTTAGCAGCTTCCTTGGATGTAGCACCCCACTGGCACTCAATAAATGTACCATAATAAAGAAAATGTCAGGTAGACTTGAATGATAATGATGGTAGGGTAGTAGGACAAGAACCAAAGCTGACTTTACAAACAGGTGACTGAGATGGCTCCAGATGTGATGTGATTTCAAAGGCTATGGAAAGACACAAAATACCACGTTGGTTTGGGTTGCTGGTGGCTGCAATTTCACAAACACAATTTTATTCTTTTTAATTAATGCTCAACCCCTATTTCAAAGCAAATATACTGGAAAAAGTTAATACACAAGACTTAGTTATCATTTAAATTATAGTGTAACATGAGTTTTCACATCCTATTCTAAGGAGTTTTGCTAGAACTGAAGAGTAAAGGATCTTTACGAATAAAGATATTGAATGAGTGAAACACCAAGGGAGGAAAAGTTTTCAGAAAAGAGAGTAGAGGGTCAAAGAAGATAAATTCTTCCAGCCTCATTGTTATGGGCTGAATTGTATCCCATCTCCCCACACTGCTACCCCCAAATTCATATGTAGAAGCTGTAACCTTGATTATTTCAGAATGTGACTGGATTTGGAGACAGAGACTTTAAAGAGGTAATTAAAAATGGGATTGTTAGGGCAGGCCTTCATCCAATCGACCTGGCATCCTTATAAGAGGAGGAAATTTGGAAACACAGAGAGACCAAGGGTGAGCTTGCACAGAGAAAAGACAGTGTGAGGACACAGCAAGTAGGCGGCCATCTGCAAGCCAAGAAGGGAGGCCTCCGAAGAAACCAACCCTGCCGTCACCTTGATCTCGGACTTCTAGTTCCCAGAGTTGTGTGAAAATAAATTTCTGTTGTTTAAGCCACTCAGTCTGTGGTATTTCGTTATGGCAGCCCTAGCAACATAAAACACTCACCCCTTTTCAGTAGGAAGCCATCACCACTGCTAGTTAAATCTCTCAGCTTCTTTGAAGCTGAGGCTTTTATTGGAAGTGGCTCTAATCTTTCTTGGATCTTTCTAGCTCCAGGGAAAAATCCTGGGGATCAGGTTTATCTCCTCAGGTTGATTTTCTAAGACATGGTTTAAATTCAAAATGTTATCTGGACATTCATAATATGCTGGAGTGAAGAGAGGTAAGGCTAAGCCTGGATCTGACCAGGCTGTTATCAAGATGGAGTCAGAGCAGTCATTGTTTGCTGGTAGCCATGGACGGTTGGCCAACCTTCCACATTAAAAATGAGATGCCTGTATTTTCACTACTTAAAAACCATGGGCAACTCGCCACAATAGTCTTCTGTTGGGCACTTCTGATGTATTAAATGAATTTAGGTGAGAGGATTTCAAAATAGGCTTTGGGGGCTATAATAACTTTGGCATCAGTGAGCAATGAAGGGCCTCCTGCATTAATGTTATTTAATGTAAATGTAAAGTAACTGCAGTTACAGCAAGTCAGAGTATTCATGTTTAAAACCAGTATTAATTGTTAATAATAAAACTGCAGCCTTTTAAAAATGGAACTATTGATGTTCTGCTTATAGAACCTGGGAGTCTGCAGGGCAAGGATAACTTATATTTGCCAAATCGCTGAGAGAAAATTCCAACTATGTGGAAATGTAAATATTCAGTATTAGAAAGGATAATTAGGGATAGGCTAAATATTTACCCAGTTCCCTTCTTTTTAAATCACAAATAAGACTTCTCTAGTTGGCTTAAGTTTCTGATAGAAGACTGGTTAGAAAAAATGGGGGGGTGTGGAGAGTGTCTTTATTTTCTTAACCAAAATCTATCTTACAACTCATATGAAATCTAGTCCCCTTTCATTATTGACCTTGAAATTTATTTCACAATTATTTCTTTTTACTAAGACACTGTGAATGAAATTTAGTATGTGCTGCATCAAAACTATCAAAGATATAATGTTGAATACGAACAGAAAACATAATTTTAGCAGCAAATTAAGTGACAGTTAAATAGAATGTAAACAAATTATTTAGAGAATATTTGCAGAAGGTTAGAAGTGTGCAGACATTCAAATGTTCAAGGATTCCTAATTGTCACCATTTTAAAAGAAACTTGCAACAGATTGCACAAATAAATAACTGTATTGTGGGAGAATTGTCATATAAAGAGCTTCATGTAATGCTTTTTCTTTCAGTAGTTATTTTATTTCCTGTTTATTCTTCCCTTGATTATTTTCTCATGAGGATAGTTTCAAAAGAAATACTATTTCTGAGAAGGAATTTTGTAAATAAAAAAGATTCTATTCATCATGGTCCAGGCAGGGAAACAAAAAACATTCTAGGTGTTTCAAACAGAGGCAATTTAACACAGGGAGTTGGTTGCATAGATGATGGAAGTGTTGGCAAGGGGGTGGTGAGGTGATTTAGAAATCAGAAATAGTAGGAAGTTACTACTACCCCAAGATGGGAAGGGCACAAGGAGGAGGCATTGTTTCCACAGCTAGGAGATGAGGACCACGGTTGGGGAACTAGAACCCAGGTGGGGACTTTCCTATTGGAGCTGTGAGCACTGAGGTAGGAGTTTCTCCAGTGGAGTAGAATCACAGAGAAGGTAGAATCATTGCAAAGGGTGGAAATAAGAGCAGAAGAAAATACTCTGACTCCTCTTTTTTCTTCTCCCAGGATTCTGCCAGCACCTCCCCTTGGCCAAAGCTATCAAAGTCCAGTTGGCAGAGGAGATTGAGAAATGTAGTTCGCAGAGATACAAAGCAGAGCAAGGGAAGGGTAGATAATGGATGAAGAGCAAACTGCCAAAGGACTTGCACACAAAATGGAATGACTTTTGTTAGTTTCTCTTTATTTAGTTTCATCTGGTTCCCTCATGGCCATGGTACCATACAATGAAAATCACTTTGGGACTTTATGACAATTATAGATTTTTTTTTTTTTTTTTTTTGCTGTGAGATATTTAACGAAATAAGTAAAGTCCTTCTGGGCCTCAGAATTTGTAATTCACTGAACCACTAATGTGGTAGTTGAGATGTGGGAAGAAGAGTCTGAGGAAACCAAAATGGTACCTGTTACTGACATTTGAGTTTCAGACCCAGACTCAATATTCTTCAGAATATCAGCTCCCAACTTCTTACATGACATTTCAACTTTAGCAGTTTTGTACTAATGAACTCCTTTATTTCTGCCTGTCTCATTAGGACACTCCATGCTTTCCAGAAACACAAGTGAAGTTTAATAGAGATAAAGCCATTCCACAGGTGCTGCTATGATCAAGAAGCTACAATCAATCTTGTTTTCTTCAAGCATGTCATAAAAAGACCCTCTTCCTTCTGATTAGCATTCTTGAACACAGTACAAGCTGATGACTTGCTTGAAGTCATTCACTGTGGGGATACGACACCTACTGCACGTGATAAAATGACATAAGGCATATGAACTGCTCATTACAATCTAATTAGTTTGGGCTTTTCATTTCATTTTATGTCCTGAATTGAACCTGATTCAATATGATTCTGAGCTGGAGTTCATCATGTCTTCTCCCTGGCAGTTCAGGTTCATGGTGTTTGCTTGCTAGATTCCATGGTTATAGAAATGGCTCCTCTTTTCTTTTTTTTAGTTTAGAAAGAAGACCATTAGTATAAAACAACTGAAGCCATTGCTATTATATTTTCTTCTGTGAGAGATTTTGATTTGACCGAGCACACATCACAGTTGTTGAAGTATTTCAAGAAGGTTTGGCCATAATAATAAACTGACTTAAGTGATTCATGGGTTCACTTCTTTGTAATTCAATGGAGCAATAGTCCTAGCCCTTGGGTTGCACTCCAAAGAATGACTAAACAAAAAAGAAAAACCTGGGTTAGTTTTGCTAACAAACTCAATGATATAGGAGGCTTCTTGAGAGCAGGAAGCCTTCCATTTTTGGGTTGTTTCTAACCCAAACATTTTTCTGTGTCTCAAACTAGTAATGGGCTATATAGGTAGACTAAGCGTGCATTGATTATCTGATTTCAGTATTTTAGGGGTTATAAGGAAAAGATGACTGGCATTTTTCTGGAAGACATACACACTGTCCTCTCTGTCTTTATTTTTGGTACAAGGAAGATTCAGATATCTGCTTTTTTAATTTCTTCATAGGACAGTCATGGTATCCATCAGATTCAGTAATTCATTTTTTATTTTTAAATTTGAGAAATCATTTAACATGGGTAATATTAATATAAAATACTCATAAGCATATTTTCTTTCTACTCACTTGAGATTTAAAAATTTGTTGTGTCATCCAGAAAGCAAATATTGTGTTTTGTGTTCACCTTTATAAAATACCTTAGGGCTTTGCCAAAACAGTGCCCTTTGGTCCTGTGCCCTGTGACTACCCTGTATATGATGTCTTCTGGAACTTGATTAAAAAAACCATTTTGGATAAAGTAGATTTCCTCCACATTACTAAGTTCAACCTGCAAATAATAATAGAAAGAAATAATCATACATACCCTATAGCTTTGTTGATATGATGTAGTTAGATGATAGCTGTAAAATGCCTGGAATTGTACCTTTCACAAAATATGTTTGCCCTATTGGTTCCCTTCCCACCTCCCTGCCTTGGAGCAATATAATTTAATCAGATTCCTACCCTAAACAACATCATGGAATTCCATGTGGTTTTGTTGATCTAATTCCTAGATCACTTATGCTCTGCCCCAAAACGTTTCTTTCATGGCAGAGAGGTTTAATTTGATTCAATTTTTATTTCATAACTGATGATCATCATTTATGTTACCAGTGAACTGAGGTTTACCGTTGATTGGGTATTTTGAGTATACGGCATAAAACTTTTTTTCCCCTTCCAAAGCCCATAAAGATGGTAACATTTAATAATATTCCCTGAGCTCCTTGGTAAAGAAACTAAACTAGGTGAATATCTGTTTTGTTTATTTAGGTTTTGTATCCTAACTGGTGGTTCTTTATTTCTGCAATGATTTGTTGAAAGCTGGTGGTTAGATAGTACGTACCCTTTAATTCAGCTATCGTTAGCACTTTTGTATGCCACAGAGAGGTTCTGAAGTTTTCAGTAGGCCATGGACTCTTAATAGGAACTCTTGACTGTTCCCTCAGTACTCCAGACCCATCATGACATCCGAGTTACACACATTTCTTACGTATAGCCTTCAGCTCGACATTGAAGTAAGGCATCAGGCGTTTGTCCCACGCTTCACACAAGAAGAGGAAGTGAGTTTTTTTTTTTTTTACTTACATTGTCAAGGATTCTTAAGGGATTGGTCTTGGTTAATTAGCAATTAGTAAAATGAGTAGCAAGCTCCTGATGAAATATTGCTAGGGAAATTGGGAAACAGAAGGTTACCCAAGCCACTAACCCAATCTTTGGGGAAGAGGAAGAGGTAGGAAGAGAGGGATTCAAGGAGCCAGGGGTGTCCAGAGCGTGTCTGCTACTGGAGCTGCCTGTGTCCTCCAGCACATTATCCCAGCCATTCTCCTTCTGCCCCCAAGCACATTTCTGAGGCCCCTGAGACTGGAATAAACTCAGAAATTACGACTTGATTAAAGACTACTGAGATGTTCATATTGGAAATGAAAAATGATATTATGAAAATTGATGCGCTCTTCTTTGTTTATAAAGACAGTGTGATTAACTCGCCATCATCTGCATTTGAGCTGATGGCAGGTTTGGGCTGAACTGTCTACACTCTGGTAGAAGGCGTGAGTTCATTGGGCAGTTACATATAAGGGGTGCTGCCCATGCAGTGAAACAGAGCGGAGCCATCTGGCTGACATGGTCTCGGAGCTGGTGACCCTGGTAACCTGAGTTGAATGAGCATGACCAACACCATGTATTAATTAACTCGGGTCTTCATCCATGTATTAAGGGATATGCATGTAATGTTTTTCAAGCATAGATCCAT